>NC_139990.1:6028502-6296002 GCF_964263955.1 Coregonus lavaretus | reverse complement strand
GGTAAATCCTCATCAATGGGTTATCCTTAATCCCTTATGTGCATATCTCTGATGTGTTTATAGGCCTATATCATAAACGTATATGTTTGGGAGTGTGCCAAATAGACCCAGAAAAATGTAATACATAGGCCTACATACACTGAGGGTACAAAACATTAGGAACACCTTCCTAATATTGAGTTGCACCCCGTTGTGCCCTCAGAACAGCCTCAGTTTGTCGAAAGGTGTCGAAAGTGTTCCACAGGGATGTTGGCCCATGTTGACTCCAATGCACCCCACGGCTGGATATCCTTTGGGTGGTGGACCATTCTTGATACACAAGGGAAACTATTGAGCATGAAAAACCCAGCAGCATTGCAGTTCTTAACACACTCAAACCGGTGCACCTGGCACCTACTACCATACCCCGTTCAAAGGTACTTCAATCTTTTGTCTTGCCCATTCACCCTCTGAATGGCACACAATTGTGTCAAGGTAAAAAAAAAAATCCTTCTTTAACCTGTCTCCTCCCCTTTATCTACACTGATTGAAGTGGATTTAACAACTGACATCAATAAGGGATCGTAGCTTTCACCTGGATTCATGGAAAGAGCAGGTGTTCCTAATGTTTTGTACACTCAGTGTAGATACTCTAGTATATGCAGGTCCTATAACTCAGTGAATGATGGATCTCTATGAGTGTATGTAGCTTACACTGAACAAAAAATATAAATACAACATGCAACAATTTCAAAGATTTTAGTGAGTTACAGTTCATATAAGGAAATCAGTCAATTGAAATAAATAAATAATGCCCTAATCTATAGATTTCACATGACTGGGAATACAGATATGCATCTATTGGTCACAGATACCTTTTTAAAAAAGGTAAAAGGCAGGGGTGTAGATCAGAAAACCAGTCAGTATCTGGTGTGACCACTATTTGCCTCATGCAGCGCAACATATCTCCTTCGCATAGAGTTCATCAGGCTGTTGATTGTGGAATGTTGTCCCACTCCTCTTCAATAGCTGTGCAAAGTTGCTGGATATTGGGGGAATCTGGAACACGCGATCATACACATCGATCCAGAGCATCCCAAACATTCTCAATGGATGACATGTCTGGTGAGTATGCGGGCCATGGAAATACTGGGACATTTTCAGCTTTCAGGAATTGTGTACAGATCCTTGCGACATGCTGAAACATTGAGGTGATGGCGGCGGATGAATGGCATGACAATGGGACTCAGGATCTCGTCACAGTATCTCTGTGCATTCAAATTGCCATTGATAAAATGCAATTGTGTTCGTTGTCCGTAGCTTATGCCTTCCCATACCATAACCCCACCGCCACCATGGGGCACTCTGTTCACAATGTTGACATCAGCAAACCGCTTCCCACACAATGCCATACACGCTGTCTGCCATGTACCCAGCTTCCCTGAGACGATTTGTGACAGTTTGCACAGAAATTCTTCGGTTATGCAAACCCAGTTTCATTAGCTGTTCAGGTGGCTAGTCTCAGACGATCCCGTAGGTGAAGAAGCCAAATGTGGAGGTCCTGGGCTGGCATGGTTACAAGTGGTTGTGTGGCTGGTTGGATGTACTGCCAAATTCTCTAAAACGATGTTGGAAGGCAGCTTATGGTAGAGAAATTAACATTAAATTATCTGGAAACAGCTCTGGTGGACATTCCTGCAGTCAGCATGCCAATTGCAGGCTCCCTCAAAACTTGAGACATCTGTAGCATTGTGTTGTGTTACAAAACTGCACATTTTAGAGTGGCCTTTTATTATCCCCAGCACAAGGTGCACCTGTGTAATGATCACGTTTTAATCAGCTTCTTTATATGCCACACCTGTCAGGTGGATGGATTATTTTAGCAAAGGACAGGGATGTAAACAAATTTGTGCACAACTTTTGAGAGAAATAAGCTTTTTGTGGCAAATGGAACATTTCTGGGCTCTTTTATTTCAGCTCATGAAACATGGGACCAAGACTTTACATGTTGTGTTTATATTTTTGTTCAGTATAAATACAATTTTGGAATTCCATTACTTATTCTATTCAGCGTTCCACTTAAAGTGCACCATCATGATGGGCTACCCACTTGATTAAGCGCTATGGGGATGGTCATTGGTCATGTTTGGAAAATTGAAAAGTAATACTAGAAAACTGGCAAATACTTAACCTACTGTGCAGGGTTGGGTAGGTTACCTTCTAAATGTAAGCCGTTACAGTTACTAGTTACCTGTACAAAATTGTAATCAGTAATGTAACTTTTGGATTACCCAAACTCAGTAAAGTAATCTGATTACTTTCCCCTTAAGAGGCATTAGAAGACAAAAATTATCCATCAAACGAATTTAGTGTCATCATAGTGGTTTCTGACTTGTGGTCAGACTCGCTCAGGTGGAACAAACTTAAACTTGCACCTTTATTCAATGCTGAATTGAATGTCATTGAGAAAACAGAAAGGTGTCCTTGTGTATTTCTTTGCAAACATCCTTTCTAAATTTAAAAGTAATCCAATAAGTAATCATTTACTTTTTCAAACATATCTGTAATCTGATTACAATATTTTTTGCTGGTAACGTAACTGATTATATTTAATCTGATTACAAAAAACTAACTGTAATCAGTTACTCCCCAACCCTGCCTGACGTGATCAAAAGACATAGGCTGGTTTCCCAAAAGCATCGTTGCACTATGATAATCTTCATCCATTTAGTTTCAATGGAATTAAGATTATCTTAGTGCTACGATGCTTTGGGAAACACAGCCCTAGTCATTCTGAGAATGTGACTACGTTTTTCACCAGTTGAAAAACACAGCACACCTGTCAAGCATATAAAGCCCAAAGGTCATGGGGTCAATTTGAGAACAGATGAATTCTACACACAGTCAACCACGGTTGTTCTCTCTCTCTCTCTCATTCTACACACAGTCAAACCACGGTTGTTCTCTCTCTCTCTCTCTCTCTCTCTCTCTCTCTCTCTCTCTCTCTCTCTCTCTCTCTCTCTCTCTCTCTCTCTCTCTTCTCTCTCTCTCTCTCTCTCTCTCTCTCTCTCTCTCTCTCTCTCTCTCTCTCTCTCTCTCTCTCTCTCTTCTCTCTCTCTCTCTCTCTCTCTCTCTCTCTCTCTCTCTCTCTCTCTCTCTCTCTCTCTCTCTCTCTCTCTCTCTCTCTCTCTCTCTCTCCTCTCTCTCTCTCTCTCTCTCTCTCTCAGCGCTGGACACCTGAAATACAAACAGACACACAAAAAATATCACACTTTTCTTTCATTTCAATTGCCTATTTACATAAGGACAGATACGACCGCCAGATGCATTGCACCACCACACCTTAGCTTACATGCTAATTTCCAGTGATTGTCCCCAAATGAGCATTAAAGTAATGAGACCTACTTTTTAGACACTATACGGAAAACACCAATACACTCTTAGATATGATGACACCAAATATCTTCTGTAAGTTAGTTATACTGAACAGTGCTGGAGAGTCATTTAATTCCATGGAAACAGCATCATCTTGTGTTCAAAACAGCTTTCAACTCAACGTTCATAATGGCAGCACATAAAATAAGTGGGAAAAATCCCTTAACCTTTATAAATTAATGGAAAATAAATATCTCCATAATTTTTGTTTTTGGTTAATTGACAATCTTTTTTATAATAATAATATTGACCCCCTTTATAGAATATAATTTTGCATTGAAAAGTAAACCCCCATAGCATCTTGAGATCTCTATTCTTATTCATGCCACAGTAAATACGTCATACAAGTCTTATAAACAGACTGAATGCACATACACTGTGATGTTTTTGTATACAAAACACAAATAGACATCACTGATCTCTCTCCCTCCCCCTCACTCAATTTCTCTTCCTCTTCTTCACCCCATCTGCCATTTTTTCCCTCCCTCATTTTATCCTTCCTTCCGTTCTGACACACTAGGCTCTAATACATAAATAAGGTGCTTCCAGCCAGGTGCTAGAACATCTCCACAGTTTGCTCAATCTGTTGAAACGTGTGTAGTATTCTCCATCTCCAGAGAGGCTGATAGAAGCTGCCCACTGACCCCACTTCTGACTCCCTCACCCCCACTCTCCCTGACCCCTCCATCCCCTCCTCCCTGGGTCTGGGTCGGGTCTGTGTCCGGTGGGTCCTGCTGGATCCCTCTCGGGCTGGGTGGGGTCTCAGGGGCCTGGAGGACCTCCACAGGGGTGACTACGTCCCCCTCTCCGGTTTTCGCTGCAGTGTTTGGGCCACAGACACCAGCTGACTTAGTCCTCAGCCTCACCTTCAGCTCCTCCTCTTTGCGCTAAAAGAGAAAACAAAGAAATGTAGTGAGTGATGAAAGAGTATGTGTGTAGTATGAAGTTGGCTATGAGCACCGGTCATATTCAAGGCAAATATAGTTCAAGTTGGTCCCTGTTTAACCCCCTTAAGCCAGTTTTCCCTTATTCCTCTCACCTAACATTCATATTTTTCATGTCATAATCACTAGCTCTTCATAGGCCACTTTTATCATATTCCTCACCTTGTTGCGTCTCTCCTCGGCCTGCCTCATCCCCTCCTCCATGTCCTCTTTGGTGGTGACAGACTGGTCCCTCCTGCCCTTCAGAGACTCCAGGTGAGGGGGAGGCCTACGTGAGGGTGTCTCTGTGTCAACAATCTGATCATACACACACAGCAATTAAACCATGAGTGAATACACACTACAACAAAACATATTAGGTAAACACTCATATACTGCAGTTAGTGTAATTAACAAAAAAAATACCATCTCTTCAATACAGTGTTACTGTCCTTGACATATTGACATATTCAATCAGTTATGCACTCACTTACCATAAGATGGCAGCAGTTTTATAAATAATCACAACACTAATCAAGAGACTATCCAACCAAGCCCCAGTTTTATGATGAAAAGAGATTATGGAACTCATCCTCTCACTTGAGGTCCTCACCTTACCGGGGTCTGTACCCAGGAAACTACCACCACTAGCAGGTGTGTGTGTGTGTGTGTGTTTGATTGTGACACCACTATAGAGGTCTGAGGCTACATAAGGCTACACTTTGCTCTGCCCCACCAGTAGACCTGGCCGGTACCCACCATGTTGTATGCCTCCTCGCTGGCCCTCTCCCTGGGCTGGGCAGGTATGATGCCTTGGCTAAGCAGCTGCTCCAGGATCTCACTGGACCTGGGTCTCTCACCATTCTCCTGAACCAGGCCAGGGCTGTGGGCTGGGAGTGGAATACACACAAGTTCTCTGACAAGCATAGATATACACTCTTTCACTCTCTCTCTTTTACACACACACACCTGCTAGTGGTGGTAGTTTCCTGGGTACAGCCCCCGGTAAGGTGAGGACCTCTCCAGTGTCCAGGACCACTCCACTGTCTGTGGTGAACTTTGACACTGCAGAGTCGCCCCTACTGCCTTGTTTACTCCCTGTGTCATCCTGTTGGGAGGAATTACAATGTCACTTATATAAGTTAAATACACATTGGCAATGTCCTAAAGGCCTTTAAAAATATACTGAACAAAAATGTAAGCGCAACATGCAACAATTTCAACGATATAAGGAAATCAGTCAATTGAAACAAATTCATTAGGCCCTAATCTATGGACTTCACGACTGGTCGGGCGCAGCCATGGGTGGGCCTGGAAGGTCATAGGCCCACCCACTTGGGAGCCAGGCCCACCCACTGAGGAGCCAGGCCCAGCCAATCAAAATGAGCTTTTCCCCACAAAAGGGCTTTATTACAGACAGAAATACTCCTCAGTTTCATCAGCTGTCCAGGTGGCTGGTCTCAGACGATCCCGCAGGTGAAGAAGCCGGATGTGGAGGTCCTGGGCTGGCGTGGTTACACGTGGTCTGCGGTTGTAAGGCCGGTTGGACGTCCTGCTAAATTCTCTAAAACGACGTTGGAGGCAGCTTACGGTAGAGAAATTAACATTCAATTCTCTGGCAACAGCTTTGGTGGACATTACTGCAGTCAGCATGCCAATTGCACACTCCCTCAAAACTTGAGACATCTGTGGCATTGTGGTGTGTAACAAAACAGCACATTTTAGAGTGGCCTTTTATTGTCCCCAGCACAAGGTGCACCTGTGTAATGATCATGCTGTTTAATCTGCTTCTTGATATGTCACACCTGTCAGGTGGATGGATTATATTGGCAAAGGAGAAATGATCACTAACAGGGATGTAAACACATTTGTGCACACAATTTGAGAAAAATTAGCTTATTTTCTTTGCATATGGAAAATGTCACTTTACATTTGCGTTTATATTTTTGTTCAGTATAAAATGTTGCCTATTACTATATTAGATCAAGCATTAAAAGGCATGTAATCTGTATTGTTGAATGGTAGCGGAATAGTTTGGTTGATTTTAGAAGAATCGTGACAGCAGATGAAAGGATGTGGCAACCCAACAAATCAAATTGGCGAAGCCTGAGACTCAATGGAGCAGAAAATAGCGCCACTTGCAATGCCGGATGTGTGCCATTCCATTCCAATAATCTTATCTAAACCTCCAGCTTTCAAAAGACCAGTCTAACATTGTGATAGAGTTATAAATAGCAATAAGAATGGGGAACTGTCTGTAGCCTACCACGATTCTGGAGCTGGAGCTGCCGCATCCCATATTTACTTCCAAGAGAACAGCTTTCGGCTACAGAGGTTCTACAGTTTATTGAGAATTTCGCGGGATATTGACGCATAAGGACCCTCTCAAGCAGTCGGATTCCTTCACACTATCCATAGTGTGTCCTATGTCGCCATGGACTCTGTGCGTTACCATGGCCCGTTGCTACAATAAATCTGACCCGGTTTGTATTTATTTTGTATTTGTATTTATTAGGGATTCCCATTAGCTGCTGCCAAGGCAGCAGCTACTCTTCCTGGGGTCCAAACATATTAAAACACTTACATTACATATAAAACAAAATATAAAACAGTACATCATATAACATTATTACACCACTACCTATCTACAATACAAAATGTTTAATACCACCATACAACAATATCACAATGTGTGTGTATGCATGTGTCTATATCTTTGTGTGTGTCTCTTCACAGTCCTCGTTGTTCCATAAGGTTTATGTCTTCCTGTTTTTTAAATCTGATTCTTCTGCTTGCATCAGTTACCTGATGTGGAATAGAGTTCCATGTAGTCATGGCTCTATGTAGTACTGTGCGCCTCCAATAGTCTGATCTGGTCTTGGGGACTGTGAAGAGACCTCTGGTGGCATGTCTTGTGGGGTATGCATGTCAACACCTTTTACAAAAACAAGCAGTGTCAAGTCAATCTCTCTTCCACTCTAAGCCAGGAGAGACTGACATGCATGTCATTCATGTTAGCTCTCCGTGTACTTTTAAGGGCCAGCCGTGCTGCCTTGTTCTGCGCCAACAGCAATTTTCCCAAGTCCCTCTTTGTGGCACCTGACCACACTACTGAACAGTAGTCTAGGTGCGACAAAACTAGGGCCTGTAGGACTTGCCTTGTTGATAGTGTTGTTAAGAAGGCAGAGCAGCGCTTAATTATGGACATACTTCTCCCCATCTTAGCTACTGTTGTATCAATATGCTTTGACCATGACAGTTTACAATTCAGGGTTACTCCAAGCAGTTTAGTCACCTCAACTTGCTCAATTTCCACATTATTCATTATGATATGTAGTTGAGGTTTAGGGTTTAGTGAATGATTTGACCCAAATACAATACTTTTAGTTTTGGAAATATTTAGGACCAGCGGCGGCCTGTTCAATAGGGCGATATGGGCGACGCACTGCCAAACGGGAAAAGGAAGGGATTTTTTTTCTAATCAATTATATCACGGCAACAGTAGTTATCAGTGTTGTAATCTATACGTCTGATCTGCCACAGTGCCACACTGCCACTAAATGTCGAATCAGGCTAAAGTCGTGCTTCAAATGGCTCCCCCCCCTTTTGGGGCGATTTCAGTCAGGTTGAAAATCGCCCAGAAGTCTCTCATAGCCTCTAATGTAAAATCTATTTTTTTCAAATTTCAGAGCCTTCAATACAATCTCTATGGGTGTCTGAGGGCTTTCACTTACGCGCTTTCGTCATACGTAACGTAACGTAACCATGAACGTAACTGAGAAAAGAGCGGATTGTGTCTTTGAAAGAAGTTCCTTTTTGTCGGCGAACAAATGAAGATAAATTGGCAACGAAACAATTAGGACCTCCCAGACCAAATTTAATAATTCAACAGGTTTCTACTAAAGGCGGAAAGTCCTACACCCGAGGATTTTCCAAAAATTGGTACGAACGGAAAAATAACATTGCCACTCAACTTGATGAGGGATACAGGCTAGCTGTCCGCCGCCACAACGATGAGGTTAGTGTTGATAATCACAAGTTTACTGGAGAACTGAGACCAAGTAGAGACTTTGGACAGGGTGGATATGGTATAATAAAGGCAGTTTATTCAGAGGTAAAGATATCTGGAATCGCGTGCACGGACCCGTTCGTCAAACTCTTAGGGAGCTATAAATTAAGCCCCATTACTTACCATATCAGATAAGAGAAATTGCTGCAGCTACATATATTTTACATCCTGGCCCTACATAGTTCACTATTTGCATCACTTACCAAAATATTACATGTGGTCATATATGCTTGGAAAGTGGAGATGCCATAGAACGTCAAAAAAGTAAACATTGCTGGAGACACATTGCCGTTTTGGAGAAGACATCGCGTTTGCTAGCGAAGAGATTTGTTGTGGCAAATGAACTTGGGCTGGGAATTGCCAGGAACCTCACGATAAGATATATGCATCAGCATTGCGAGTCTCATGATTCTATACGTATTGCGATTCGATACTGTGATTTTATTGCGCACCATATGTCTGTTGCAGAGGGATCAGAAAGCCATGAGAACGAGTTTTGATCAGTCATGGAAATAAAAGGGCTGAAAACAAATTGGCTCCCAATGTGAAAAGATTGAGAACAAGCTATGAAGGAACAATAATGGTGTTTTGGTGCAGGTACAGCCAACTAGCGCTAAAATATTGCGATATTGTCAATACAGTATATCGTAAAGTATCACTATGTAACTCGATTTCTTTCACCCCAATCCCTCAAATTAACGGTAAATAACTGAATTGTTTGCCCCACATTTAGCTAAGATGATTAGCTAGCCAGCTAAAATGTTTTATTTAGTTAGCAGTCGCATCTACAATAGTTTACTGTCAATAACATGTCTCCAAAAATGACGTGGTGTCTCCAATTGTGTTGACATTTTACAATTGCGATGCGCATCCATGAGTATCCACTTTCTGTAGCTCAGCTGGTAGAGCATGGCGCTTGTAACGCCAAGGTAGTGGGTTCGATCCCCGGGACCACCCATACACAAAAATGTATGCACGCATGACTGTAAGTCGCTTTGGATAAAAGCGTCTGCTAAATGGCATATTATTATTATTATTATTATTATCTGAAGAGAGCCCCGAAACATTGTGTGCAGACATTTTATGCAATAAATGAAGTAGGTTGAATCTAGTAGTTCTGATCTTCTGATTGGTCCTGATGAGTTGGGCGAGGTCCCCTCCAGGCTACTGTCACTGTTGCATTGGCTCTGAGTCGGGTTCTCTGTCTTCAAATGTTCAGCCTAAGAGAGGGGATTTTTGTGTGTGTGTGTGTGTGTGTGTGTTTAACAGTGATGATGTGTGTGTGTGTGTGTGTGTGTGTGTGTGTGTTTAACAGTGATGATGTGTGTGTGTGTGTGTTTGTGTGTGTGTGTGTGTGTGTCCTCAGAGCAAGAACTCGTGAGTTGGAAGAACTGAGAGGCCTATGGCGTGGGTGTTGTCCTTGGCCACCTGCTGACAAGGCTGACAAGATAGGACCCTTTTGTCCATTGTTATTGGATAGGAACAGAACTTATAACCAGCTCCTGACCTAAATAGATCTTAGCACAACATTTTACTCAACATATCATATTCCATATTCACTATAACAAATATATTTACTACGACATTAGCAAGAACCGCCACATCCTCAGCCGGCTAATCCAGTGTGTGAAGTTTTGCGGAGTGTTTGAGTTAGCTTTGCGAGGCAAAGATGAAACTGAGGGCTCCACCAACCCTGGTAAGCCAACACTTTTGAGATCAGTCAATAAATGCTTCTGGTATTGACTTATATGCTGCCCCTGTCTTCATGTTGTTGCTGGACATATCTTTTTTAAAATGTGTGTAGGTCACCTAAATCATCAGAAAAATTGCCCCCCCTGAGAAATTTTTCAGGAGCCGCCACTGTTTAGGACTAACTTATTCCTTGCCACCCATTCCGAAACTAACTCAAATCAAATCAAATCAAATCAAATCAAATTTTATTGGTCACATGCGCCGAATACAACAGGTGCAGACATTACAGTGAAATGCTTACTTACAGCCCTTAACCAACAGTGCATTTATTTTAAACAAAAAAGTAAGAATAAAACAACAACAAAAAAGTGTTGAGAAGAAAAGAGCAGAAGTAAAATAAAGTGACAGTAGGGAGGCTATATATACAGTAAAATAAAGTGTAGCAGTTATTTCAGTTGCTGTAGTAGCTGACGTGTATAGTGTTGAGTCATCCGCATACATAGACACACTGGCTTTACTCAAAGCCAGTGGCATGTCGATAGTAAAGATGGAAAAAAAGTAAGGGGCCTAGACAGCTGCCCTGGGGAATTCCTGATTCTACCTGGATTAAGTTTGAGAGGCTTCCATTAAAGAACACCCTCTGTGTTCTGTTAGACACGTAACTCTTTATCCACACTATAGCAGGGGGTGTAAAGCCATAACACATACGTTTTTCCAGCAGCAGACTATGATCGATAATTTTAAAAGCCGCACTGAAGTCTAACAAAACAGCCCCCACAATATTTTTATCATCAATGACCTTCTCTATAAGCATGCGGAAAGTTTGTTGTCAATTTGTTTACTGTAAAATAGCATTGTATCTGGTCAAACACAATTTTTTCCAATAGTTTACTAAGGGTTGGTAACAGGCTAATTGGTCGGCTATTTGAGACAGTAAAGGGGGCTTTACTATTCTTAGGTAGCGGAATGACTTTTGCTTCCCTCCATGCCTTGGGGCACACACATTCTAGTAGGCTTAAATTGAAAATATGGCAAATAGGAGTGGCAATATCGTCCACTATTATCCTCAGTAATTTTCCATCCAAGTTGTCAGACCCAGGTGGCTTGTCAATTTTTTCACCTCTTCCACACTCACTTTACAGAATTCAAAATTACAATGCTTGTCTTTCATAATTTCGTCAGATATACTTGGATGTGTTGTGTCAGCAATTGTTGCTGGCATGTCATGCCTAAATTTGCTAATCTTGCCAATGAAAAAATATTAAAATAGTTGGCAATATCAGTTGGTTTTGAGATGAATGAGCCATCTGATTCAATGAATGATGGGGCGGAGTTTGCCTTTTCCCCAAAAATTTCATTTAAGGTGCTCCAAAGCTTTTTACTATCATTCTTTGTCATTTATCCTTGTTTTATAGTGTTGTTTCTTCATCTTTTTATTCAGTTTAGTCACATGATTTCTCAATTTGCAATACGTTTGCCAATCGGTTGTGCAGCCAGACTTATTTGCCATTCCTTCTGCCTCATCCCTCTCAACTATACAATTTTTCAATTCCTCATCATTCCGTGGGGATTTTGCAGTTTTTTAACAGTCATTTTCTTAATGGGTGCATGCTTATTAGTAACTGGAATAAGCAATTTCATAAATGTGTCAAGTGCAGTGTCTGTTTGCTCCTCATTACACACCACGGACCAACATATATTCTTTACATCAACAACATAGGAATCACTACAAAACTTATGTATGACCTCTTATACACAATATTAGGCCCAGCCTTTGGAACTTTGTTTTCCTAGATATGGCTACTATATTGTGATCACTACATCCAATGGATTTGGATACTGCTTTCAAACAAATCTCTGCAGCATTAGTAAAGATATGATCAATACATGTTGATGATTTAATTCCTGTACTGTTTGTAACTACCCTGGTAGGTTGACTGATAACCTGAACCAGGTTGCAGGCACTGGTTACAGTTTGAAGCTTTCTCTTGAGTGGGCAGCCTGATGAAAGCCAGTCAATATTTAAATCACCCAGAAAATATACCTCTCTGTTGATATCACATACATTATCAAGCATTTCACACGTTATCCAGATACTGACTGTTAGCACTTGGTGGTCTATAGCAGCTTCCCACCAGAATTGGCTTTAGGTGAGCCAGATTAACCTGTAGCCATATTACTTCAACAGTATTTAACATGAGATCCTCTCTAATCTTCACAGGAATGTGGTTCTGAATATAAACAGCAACACCTCCACCATTGGCATTTCTATATTTTCTGTAAATGTTATAACATTGTATTGCTACAACTGTATCATCAAAGGTATTATCTAAGTGAGTTTCAGAGATAGTCAGAATATGAATGTCATCTGTTACTAGCAAATTATTGATTTCATGAACCTTGTTTCTTAAGCTACATATGTTAACGTGGTCTATTTTGAGCTCTTTTCTTCTGGGATGCTTACTTGTTTTTATTGCTTTACTGGGAAGCTTAGCAGCAGTAGATGTGCTCATGTTCTTTATGTTAGTGTAGGGTGAGCTGCACACAGTGAACTTCCTCCTCGGGCACACCGGCTCAGTGCTAACAGTATAAATCTGGTTCTTAGGCACATGATCACTGCATACAATAGCTGTAGGATCAGCAGAGGCATTCAGGGCAGTTAGAGGGACATAAATTAGGTTACTTATATTGTGTCTACCGACACCCCTGATGTAATGTACTTTTATGCTGAAGCATTTTGACAACTCTGTGTCACAATGGTAGGGATTAGCTGAGGTGGGCTTGGGTCATTGCTAAATCATTGTCTCAACGTAGCCTTATAATGCTGTGAAAGGATCCAGGAACCCAAATGATTTGGGTGGATCCCATCCTCCTTATAATACGTGTTTTGTTTCCAAAAGGTATCGAAATTGTCAACAAAAGTTACACCCATTGAGCTGCAATAATCACTTAGCCAGTTGTGAAGAGCAAGAATCCTGCTAAAGTGTTCAATGCCACGATTCAGAGAGGGCACGGTGCCAGATATGATGGGTTTTTTGTTAGTGTCTAGCAGAGAGGCAATCAGCTCTTTTAAAATCCAGTTTCAACTGTTCAGAGCTGCCCTTCATAATGTCATTAAAACCCACATGGACTACGATAGAATCGATTTCCATGTCCTGACGTAGTACATTCGGGAGCAGCTTAGTAATGTCATTTACTCGAGCTCCGGGATAGGACATTGTTTTTGCATCAGGAACGGTTATATTTCTTACCGTGGAGCTGCCCAAATTCACAGCTGGCGAGAAGGACGAGGAAATCTGCCCACTCCCACGCTTCACAGGATGCAGGCCTCCGACAGATGGAGAAGCCCCGCTCCATCCACAGCAGGGACGGAAGGTTGTCGACTTCGAAATCGTAGTAGTAGGTGTCAGCGTCACCTCAAAACAACTTCCAATCCATTGTCATTTCAATAAGTCCCCTTCCAAATCGTTCTTAGTCTTCTTAGTGGCCCCTGTGCAAACAGGTTTTGGCTCCAACCAATTACTTGACTTAAATTTAAATCACACATACAACAACAAAAAATACTTTCATTAAATAAAAATATTTAATATATGCTCTGGGAGGAGAAAGCAGGGCCAGGTGTTCCTGTGTTGGAGTGTTGGCAGTGACCACAGTGTTTCCACACAGTGGCAGGAACTGCTGACGGACCTCCTGGCACCTCCTGTCGATGCCCAGAGCCTGGCTCTTACCCTCCAGGCTGTCTCCCAGGGTGAACAGGTTCATATGCATGGCCTCCAGAGTTTTCCTGTAAGTCAGGTTACAGATAGACAGTTATCGAGCATTTAAGTGTGTTATGTTGATGTAGTCAAGTCAACTTTTTTCAAGACCCAAAAAAATCTCAATGTCTTTCATACCCACAACCACAAGGAGGCAATATTTAGGTGTGTGTGTGTGGTGTTGCTCTCACAGAACAGTCACCGTCTGTTAGTTCCAGAGAAGGTACTTTTTAGCAGATCCATTTGTCTTCTTCACTACAGTGAGGGATAACTCACTGAGAGAGGAGCAGTATCTTCTGCAGGCCAAAGGTGTTCTCGCTCAGGTTCTTAGTCTCATACAGAAGACTAATGTGGGGCTGGAGGAGTAGAAGCACACATACATACTGACAACAAACAATTAACATTGCATTGTTAACATGAAACTATTATAGGATGAGAGAAGGCAAGTGACAGACAGACAGACAGACATTCAAGACAGACAGACAGGCTAGACAGACAGACAGACAGACAGACAGACAGACAGACAGACAGACAGACAGACAGACAGACAGACAGACAGACAGACAGACAGACAGACAGACAGACAGGCAGGCAGGCAGGCAGACAGGCAGGCAGGCAGGCTAGACAGACAGAAAGGCAGGCTAGACAGTGATATAGAAATTAAATATATACAGGTTAAAAAGTAATGACAAATGTTCCACCCTTAAATAGAGTTGTGAAATCTTCTTGTTTTAATTATGATGTACTAGTTAACCAATATTGCATAATGTGTTAAAGCAAATGTTTTTCATTATAGGCTTAGACTGTTGTCTCCAGATAGTGGGTAAACAGGTTAGGTACCATTGCTAAAGAGTAACGGTTGCGGTTTCAATCATGAGGTTAGAACATAACTGTTGTGGGGAACGGGGAAGTCTAGTCTAAGAAATCAGAATAGCTCATGAAAGAGGATGGAGAGCGAAATTGTTGTTGTTGTGTTATAATATTGTGAAACCAAGTCAGGGAGTGTCTTTTGGGACAAAGAATGTGTGTGTATATAAGGTTGTTTCTCATTGTGAGGGGCAGAATTCTCAATGAATAAAGACCTGACTATGCAGACTGGGACTCTGTCCGTTTCTTGATCCAAAAGACTTACAACCTTTTGGGAGACGCACAGATACACTGAAATAGTTGAGTATAAACATTGAGAGTAAATAATTCTCATAACAGCTTGGTCCTTCAAGCCGGATTCCAATACCTGCCTCTGTCATTCCAGGTAACTCTGAAAACCGTCGACGGGCGAATGATACATTCGTAAATAGAAAGACCTGCCCTTTGGCATTAAGGGTTCAATAACACAGGCCAGAGGACACCTGATTAATGACAGAGACGGTGCGGAATCCAAACCTACATTGAATCTCGGCTGCAAGGATAAGGTCAGTAGTCTTTATTCATTAATTGGGGAAATTGATTTGAGAACTTGCAAAAATACTGACTGAAGGTTAAACGTCATAATTGAAAGTAGCAAATTGATCAATGCGTAGCCAATTTAAAGTGAAATGTTGGTGGGTCCGTTTCCGATTCACGGTAATAGGCCATTACCAAAAGAAACTACCCGGTGTTGAAATAGAAGGAACTATTAAAAGTACACCTAAGGGATGGAACCTGTAGTAGATTATAGAACAGTGATGTTCAACAAATAATCTGGGTTAAACAAATACAAAATGTAAAAGAGAGGATATAATTGAAAACATTTGGATGGTTAAGATCACCAGGAAAGGGAGAACCCATTCCTGTTGTATGAGACTGTCAGGAATGATCAAGATTACATTGTGGGGATAAATTCCTCCGTAGAGTATGAGATAATTCTGGGGGACTAGTCAAGACTACCTATACAGGAAGGGGTGATTCCAGGTGTGGTGTGAAACTGTTTTGAGTAACTTGTTATATAGAAGAGGTGGCTAGAGGAGGGAGAACCCATTTCTGTTGTATGAGACTGTCAGGAATTGTCAAGATTACATTTGAGGGGATAAATTCCTCTGTAACGGTATGAGATAATTCTGGGGGACTAGTCAAGACCACCTATACAGAAAGGAGTGATTCCAGGTGTTGTGTGAAACTGTTCATAGGAGGCAAATCCTCACAAGAGGTCCCAGAATTAAACTGGGGACGAGAAATATATGGAAATGCGAGACAAACGGAATGTGTATTATGGAGCTAATTGGCGAAATAAATATGAATTTATTGGGCGACTTGATGTAATTAAACTGGAATCCATGATTAAACAAATGCATGTAGATTGTGGTACTGATCTAAAGAAACAGAAAAGAGAGGGCTTAGATACAGCCAGGATATGGCTAGCAGAAGCTAGAAAGCGGGAAGAAAGCAGCAAGAAAAGAGAAGGGGGTGAGAAGAGCAGTGAAGAAGAGTTTAAGACCTTGCCAGCCCCTTTAAAAGCTAAGCAAGAAAGGTTATATCCAAACTTGGCAGACCAGGCATGGAGAGAAAATCCAGATGATGAGTACGTAGTGAGGAGAAGGAGAGTGCAGGGGAACAACAACGCCCCCCCACCGGCCCCACCTCCCTATGAGGAAGGAGGGGCTGGAGGAGGAAGGGAAGACGAAGGTGAGGAAGAGCAAAAGGTAGAGGAGTACAGGACAAGGGCAGAGAAAGTCAGACAGGAGTTGAAAAGAGAGAAAGACAAGACAATGAGAAAGCTAGAGAAGTACATGGCTGAGGCCAAGAGAAAGGGAGAAGAAGAGACAGAAAAAGGAAGTTAAAGAGCAGAAAGCCAGAAAGAGAAGGCTAAGAAAGTAACTAGAGTACTAGGGTACAATAGGGGGGGGTCAAGGGACCGAAGGGTGGAAGACCCAGGCCCCTGAGGAGACTTGAACCCCACAACAAAAGTCCAGTTAGGAGCTGAGCTCAGGAGGGAGTCAGTATGAGTCAGGAGATGAGAGAGTAGGAGGGGGCCGGTACCCAATGATAGCCTTACCCAATGTATTGGCAGTGGCTAAGGGAGCCCCGACAACCTTAGATGTATACAGGGCATGGACCCAGAGAGATGTGGTCCGAGCCATAGAAGGGGTGGTACACCCGAAAATAGGAGTAGAAATTCAGGAGAGATATAGAAGGGCTCACTGCAAGTTTTAAGTTAAACACGGGGGAACTGGAAAGAGCAGTGAGACAGATAGTGGTAGGAAAGGATTGGGCAGCTGTGAAGGGAGACTGGACCCCAGGAAGGGGGGACAGAGTTATTTTACAGTGGGCCGTAGATGGAGAGTATCGAGATAAACTTAATCAACTACGTAACAATCTGAGAGATTACTACCGTAGACATGCTAATTTTTCTAAAATCCATGAGTGCAAACAGGTAGCAGATGGGCAGTATAAATGACAGACTAGAGATTTCATAAAATAATAATTGGAAGAATAATTATATATTGACTTGCTTACGCAAACGTAGATATACGTCATGGGTGAGAAAAGAGATTGTCCTAGCAATACATAGCGGTTAGTATAACAGAGTAGTTTAAGTTGCAGCTCTGGGAACAGATGTTTTGTTTGTTTTGACTAAAAAAGTTAAAAATAATTGGTTATCTGTTAAAGTAATGTTAGATGGAAAGTCAGCGGTAGAGGATAGAGATTGTACAGGGTTTCCTGCGTAAAGAAAAAAGTAATAGAAATTGTGTGATGAGAAATGTTGAATTGCATTGATTAAGCAAGAATGGTATTATATTAATGAGTTCTAGTTATGTGTATGCAAATATGTTATTCGTTTTTGGTGGTATGTGGATAGAATTTACTAATGCCAGGATTTAGTAAACGAAGCAGAGGGTAATGTGAAGCGGATGTCTGAATAGTTTGTTTATACAACAGTGAGTTATGCAGACAGTTCACGTTGAACAATGGGAGATCGTTTTTACTATTAGGCTGATGGCGTAGTAAACATTTTTCGTAGGTTCTGGATTTATTAAACAATAGGTTTGTATTTTAATAAATTAATGCAACAGTAGATTACCGGAAGGTGGTTATGGGTTTGTTATTTATAGGTTTAGTGAATTTAATGAAACGTGGAGTTATCCGATGTGTTCTGAGGGGGGAGTTTTTTGTTTTTTCCCAGGATTGAGGGAAATCCCCTACAGTATATGTTAAGGGACAGTAGGAGACAACGTATCACTTTTTTTTTTTTTTATAGATGCCTGGAATAAAATATCACTGCTTACTTATATGAAGTAAGGGCTTATATTGGCAAATGAGTGAAATATGACATTAAGAAGGGTGACAGGAACAATAGAAGGGGAAACAGATTTTCCTATGGTGTTGATCAAATAAACGATAATGGATAATTTAATATGGGATCACATGGAGCAGATTTAGGGGTTCAATAATCATTATGAGATTTAAAGAGGATATGATCTGAAGGGTAATCAATTAAATATAATCATGACATACTCGAGGAATGTTGAGTGGTTTTCATCTTTTGAGAGATTTTATATAATATTTTTATGGATTAGGTATGAGGAATTAGATTGATACAAACGATTATTGATGAGTTAGGGACAATACACCTAGTATGATGTTTATAAAGGGTTGTTATTTTGATTTTAGGGGGTTTTCAACAGGTCAAAGGTGACAAGTCTTAAAGGAGCACACACAGTGAATTTTATGGAGTTTTTCTGTTTTGACTGAGTTTAGGGTATACATGATTTCTTATGAGAATAAATGTCATGAGGACTTAATGAACACTTGGGATAAGTAACATTTATGAAGTATTTAGAATTATGGTAATGTTTAGTATACTATGGGATGGAACAGTTCGTTGAATGATTCAATGGCCTCTGAACTCTGTTTTGACTTTCTGGTGTGAATTGATCATCCACACTGGTCAATTCTAAAGGCATGAGAGGACTTTAAGATAGTTTATTTGACCAAGTTGAGGGTAACTTGAAGCACCAAAACTGTTGAATAAGAAACAAATGATGAGCTTTTTGGGAATGATTAATTACTGTCGAGCATGGATTCCCCATTATGCATTACACACTGGAAAATTGAGTGATCTTATCTATGGAAAAGCTATGGCAGCACATGATAAAATAATATGGAATGACGAGGCTGATTTGCAATTTGAGGAAATTAAGCAATTATTGACCTCTTCAACGGTGCTGGCGTTTCCTAGATATGACAGACCATTCACTCAAACTGTGGATTGTAGAGAGGGATATATGACATCAGTACTGATACAAAAACATGGGGACAAAAATAAACCAGTAGCATATTTTCCTTCAAGACTTGATGAGGTGGCTCAGGCAATGCCTGTCTGTTTGCAATCAGTTGTGGCAGCTGCTAATGCAGTGCAGGATTCAGCTTCAATTGTACTATACCATGATCTAACCTTAAAAGTTCCACATGCAGTATCAATTCTGCTATTAGAACACAAGATGGCGTACATGTTACCAGCACGATACCAATCTTGTATGATAGTATTGCTGAACATGCCAAATCTAACTATTGAACGATGTACAATATTGAATCTTGCAACATTAGTTCATGTTGTAAATGATGGTAGTCCCCATAACTGTATTGAAGAAACTGAAAAAATAGTACTACCCAGGCCTGACTTAACAGACTTAGCTATATCATGTTGTGAAGTAACAATGTTTGTTGATGGATCTTCTAGGAAGAATCCTGATGGCACTAATGCAACTGGTTATGCTGTAGTGACAGAGAACGAGGTTCTAGCTGCTGAACCCTTTCCAAGAAACTACTCTGCCCAACAGGCAGAGATAGTGGCATTAACAAAAGCATGCCAACTGGGTAAAGGAAAGGTTATAACTATCTATACCGACAGTGCATATGCCTTTAATACTGTACATGTCTAACTGTAAGTCGCTCTGGATAAGAGCGTCTGCTAAATGACGTAAATATATATATATATGTCTTTGCTGCCCAGTGGAAGAATAGAGGAATAGTTACGACTTCGGGTAAACCAATAACACATGCAGAGTTGATTCTTGACCTCCTAGATGCAGTACCATTACCAAAAAAGCTTGCAATATGTAAGTGTGAGACGCATACTACAGGGAAGGATAGCATTACTTTGGGGAATGCAAAGGCAGATGAGGAAGCTAAGAAAGCAGGGTCAAAATACTTCTCTGCTTCCAGTCAGGTGTTGAAAGAGGAAGTTTCGATAGACAGAGATCTACTTATAGAGAGCTACAGTAGGGCCCCAATTAAGGAAGTTAACAGATGGGTGAAGCAAGGCGCAGAAATAAGGAAGGAATATGGGTCAAAGACAGCTTATCAATTCTCCCGAAATCACTGTTTAGATATGCTGCAATATTGACACACGGGCAGAGCCATGTGTCAACGGGAGGGATGGTAGAGCAGATTAGAAAACACTTTGTTGCATATGGGATTACTAATTATAAACAAAATAATAATAATAATAATAATTTGTTCAAGATGTGTTATCTGTGCTCAAAATAATCACCAGGGCAGACAACGGGCACCTCAGGGTGAGTATCCTCCGGCTAAGTTCAGAATGCCACAGTTGGCAGGACCAGAACAGGCAGACATAGAAGTGGAGAATACACTGGCAGAACACATGAGAAGATTGTTTGTTAACCACACCTGTATGTCTAAGAATTTGTGTCCTACAGGAGAATTAAAGGAGAAGGTGACTCATAGTATACAACCTGTCTGGGTGTGGATCCAATCGTTGAGGAAAAAGGATTGGAAGAAGCCCCGCTGGGAGGGACCATACCAAGTCCTGTTGGTAACTGCCTTCGCTATAAGAATAGCTGAGAGAGCCACTTGGGTCTACGTTACCCACTGCAAAAAGGTAGGCCCACATACCAACACCGTTGAACACACACAGAGTTAAAGAGAATAACTAAACCACTAGGGTTCGGGGGTAAACTCTGTTAACGAAGAAACCCTACCCCGACCTTTCATCACTGTGGGGTGTTCCTAGAGGTGTGGGTATGGGGAAGTACCAGGCAGGTGGGTCAGGGACAGGATTGGGATGGCGGTTTTGGGGATTTTGGGGGACTCTGAGCTGCATCATCGTGTTAACCATATTATGGAATTAATCCAGGTCAACCTAAACAGGGAAATTATTAACAAAATAATACCAAGGTACTGATTCGATCTCGTAGAAATACTGAAACCAAGAAAGACTATTGGGGGAATTATTATTTTATAGTTAAAGTCAGTTTAGGACAAGATGGGGGATTCAAGATATTATTCGACTTCTCCCATGAAGAGTTAGGAGGTTTTGGGGGCGTGTATAAGAAAGTTAGGTCCTAGAAGGTGTGGTAAATACATTTGCACTGGGGAATGCTTATGTCCTTGGGCAAGGGTGTTTAAACATACCTGGGGAACATACTATGAGAATGGGATGGATGCAGTACACCGATGGGGAATTAAACAAACCCATGATAAATGTAAAATGGAACTTGTGATAACGGTAAAGTCAATTATGCAAGATGACATAGCAAGGAACTATTGGGCCTGTGTTGATGAGCACGGGGCAGATACATGTGTGAGGTTCATTTTTCAGGAGATAAATGAATCTTCCACCTCCGAGACAGATCAGCAGGTAGATCCAATGTTATCACCAGAGGTATCAAAAACTAGTCTAATACCCCTTGGAAGGCCCTCAGAAGGAATCCTAAATAGCACTAAACCACCAAGGGTAGAATATTTCCTCTTGCAGGAAATGAACCAAGGAGAAGTAGAAGGAATTTCAAATAACAACTTCTGGGTAAGGTGGATGAACTATACAGCTAGGGCGTTGGGTCAAAGGAATTGTTATGCCTGTTCAACAGGTAGGCCAACCCTTTTAACTGCACCTATGCCTCAGACCATGTTCTCTTGTGTGATAGATTTGGGATCAAACCAAACCTCACCTAATTGTTCTGATATTAAAATAACCACTCTTAAAAGGATAATACTAAGGCACCCCAATTCACCATGACCCCCGGAGATTATCAATGTGATAGACACCAAAGGAATGCGAATCGCAGATGTGATTGGGGTAAGGGATTCGCTGACACTGTAAAAAACATTATTAATGTAACTGACATGGAAGACGCAGAGAGGGCAAAATTATTAAACTATGTTGTGGCTGTTACTGATGTATGGTGGGCTTGTACTAGTACAGGAAGGATTAGGCAGACTTTACCTAAGGGATGGGTAGGGACGTGTACCCCCTTGTTGTTGCCTTACAGCTGGTGAGGATCAGTAGGCAGAAACCCACAAGGGGAAGTACTAGACAGAAGAGAAGTACGATAGGGAACAAGGACGGTGGAATCTGGGTAGATATGATCGGAATCCCAAGGGGAATACCAGATCAGTATAAAGCAATGAATCAAATTGGTGAAGGGTTTACAACAACGTTTTTATGGTGGGTTACTATTAATAGAAATGTTGACTGGATTAATTATATCTATTACAATTAACAAAGGTTCATTAATCAGACAAGGGATGCAGTAAAGGGAATCTCAGACCAACTATCCGCCATCTCACTCATGACCTGGCAGAATAGGTTGGCTCTCGATATGCTTTTAGCAGAGAAGGGCAGAGTTCACAAGATGGTGGGAGGTCATTGTTGTACGTTTATCCCCAACAATACAGCCCCAGATGGTACAGTAACAAGAGAACTGGCAGGTTTCACTGCATTGAGTGAAGAATGGGCTGAGAATTTGGGGGTGAATACATAATTGACTGGATGGTTTGATGAAATGTTTGGTAAATGGAAAACTATTGTTGCAACTATTCTGGGTGCAACTATAGCTTGTATGGGTATGCTTGTTCTTTGTGGATGTTGTCTTATTCCCTGTGTCCGAGGGTTGGTGAGCAAGGCGTTGGAGAATGCAGTATCACAGCAGATGGTGAGATACGGTCCAATCCCTGACTCCGACCAACGGAATGAAGAATATGACCCACCAGGCTTGGTGGAGGACGACGACGATTCAGATAGCTTGAGACTGGATGAAACTTTTCTTAGTTCTAATGTGTGAAGGTTGCAGTGAAAATCTAACGAAGAACTGTGACTGGATGTTTACCTAGAACTACAGTGGGGAAAAAAAGTATTTAGTCAGCCACCAATTGTGCAAGTTCTCCCACTTAAAAAGATGAGAGAGGCCTGTAATTTTCATCATAGGTACACGTCAACTATGACAGACAAATTGAGAAAAAAATATATACAGAAAATCACATTGTAGGATTTTTAATGAATTTATTTGCAAATTATGGTGGAAAATAAGTATTTGGTCACCTACAAACAAGCACGATTTCTGGCTCTCACAGACCTGTAACTTCTTCTTTAAGAGGCTCCTCTGTCCTCCACTCGTTACCTGTATTAATGGCAACTGTTTGAACTTGTTATCAGTATAAAAGACACCTGTCCACAACCTCAAACAGTCACACTCCAAACTCCACTATGGCCAAGACCAAAGAGCTGTCAAAGGACACCAGAAACAAAATTGTAGACCTGCACCAGGCTGGGAAGACTGAATCTGCAATAGGTAAGCAGCTTGGTTTGAAGAAATCAACTGTGGGAGCAATTATTAGGAAATGGAAGACATACAAGACCACTGATAATTGCCCTCGATCTGGGGCTCCACACAAGATCTCACCCCGTGGGGTCAAAATGATCACAAGAACGGTGAGCAAAAATCCCAGAACCACACGGGGGGACCTAGTGAATGACCTGCAGAGAGCTGGGACCAAAGTAACAAAGCCTACCATCAGTAACACACTACGCCGCCAGGGACTCAAATCCTGCAGTGCCAGACGTGTCCCCCTGCTTAAGCCAGTACATGTCCAGGCCCATCTGAAGTTTGCTAGAGTGTATTTGGATGATCCAGAAGAGGATTGGGAGAATGTCATATGGTCAGATGAAACCAAAATAGAACTTTTTGGTAAAAACTCAACTCGTCGTGTTTGGAGGACAAAGAATGCTGAGTTGCATCCAAAGAACACCATACCTACTGTGAAGCATGGGGGTGGAAACATCATGCTTTGGGGCTGTTTTTCTGCAAAGGGACCAGGACGACTGATCCGTGTAAAGGAAAGAATGAATGGGGCCATGTATCGTGAGATTTTGAGTGAAAACCTCCTTCCATCAGCAAGGGCATTGAAGATGAAACGTGGCTGGGTCTTTCAGCATGACAATGATCCCAAACACACTGCCCGGGCAACGAAGGAGTGGCTTCGTAAGAAGCATTTCAAGGTCCTGGAGTGGCCTAGCTTGTCTCCAGATCTCAACCCCATAGAAAATCTTTGGAGGGAGTTGAAAGTCCGTGTTGCCCAGCGACAGCCCCAAAACATCACTGCTCTAGAGGAGATATGCATGGAGGAATGGGCCAAAATACCAGCAACAGTGTGTGAAGACTTACAGAAAACGTTTGACCTGTGTCATTGCCAACAAAGGGTATATAACAAAGTATTGAGAAACTTTTGTTATTGACCAAATACTTATTTTCCACCATAATTTGCAAATAAATTCATTAAAAATCCTACAATGTGATTTTCTGGATTTTTTTTTCTCATTTTCTCTGTCATAGTTGATGTGTACCTATGATGAAAATTACAGGCCTCTCTCATCTTTTTAAGTGGGAGAACTTGCACAATTGGTGGCTGACTAAATACTTTTTTCCCCCACTGTATAAATCTCTAGTTTAAAAGTTATTGCAATGATTTTTTGTGTATTAAAGTGTGGATAATTTAGTAAAAGGGTGGATTGATATAGAAATTAAATATATACAGGTTAAAAAGTAATGACTAAATGTTCCACCCTTAAATAGAGTTGTGAAATCTTCTTTTTTTAATTATGATGTACTAGTTAACCAATATTGCATAATGTGTTAAAGCAAATGTTTTTCCTTATAGGCTTAGACTGTTGTCTCCAGATAGTGGGTAAACAGGTTAGGTACCATTGCTAAAGAGTAACGGTTGTGGTTTCAATCATGAGGTTAGAACATAACTGTTGTGGGGAACGGGGAAGTCTAGTCTGAGAAATCAGAATAGTTTATGAAAGAGGATGGAGAGCGAAATTGTTGTTGTTGTGTTATAATATTGTGAAACCAAGTCAGGGAGTGTCTTTCGGGACAAAGAATGTGTGTGTATATAAGGTTGTTTCTCATTGTGAGGGGCAGAATTCTCAATGAATAAAGACCTGACTATGCAGACTGGGACTCTGTCCGTTTCTTGATCCAAAAGACTTACAACCTTTTGGGAGACGCACAGAGACACTGAAATAGTTGAGTATAACCATTGAGAGTAAATAATTCTCATAACAGACAGACAGACAGGCAGGCAGGCTAGACAGACAGACAGACAAACAGGCAGGCAGGCAGGCAGGCTAGACAGACAGACAGACAGACAGACAGACAGGCAGACAGGCAGGACAGACACGCAGGCTAGACAGACAGACAAGACAAGTCTGTCACTTGCCTTCTCTCATGCTATAATAGTTTCATGTTAACAATGCAATGTTAATTGTTTGTTGTCAGTATGTATGTGTGCATCTATAAATCACTGCTAGGCAAATCCCCGCCTTATCTTAGCTCACTGGTCACCATAGCAACACCCACCCGTAGTCTGCGCTCCAGCAGGTATATCTCACTGGTCATCCCCAAAGCCAACACCTCCTTTGGCCGCCATTCCTTCCAGTTCTCTGCTGCCAATGACTGGAACGAACTGCAAAAATCTCTGAAGCTGGAGACTCTTATCTCCCTCACTAACTTTAAGCATCAGTTGTCAGAGCAGCTTACCGATCACTGCACCTGTACACAGCCATTCTGAAATTAGCCCATCCAACTACCTCATCCCCATATTGTTATTTATTTTGCTAATTTGCACCCCAGTATCTCTATTTGCACATCATCTTTTGAACATCTATCATTCCAGTGTTAATATACGAAATTGTAACTATTTTGCACTATGGCCTATTTGTTGCCTTACCTCCATAATTTACTACATTCGCACACACTGTATATATATTTTCTGTTGTATTTTGACTTTTTGTTTTGTTTACCCCATATGTAACTCTGTGTTGTTGTTTTTATCGCACTGCTTTGCTTTATCTTGGCCAGGTCGCAGTTGTAAATGAGAACTTGTTCTCAACTGGCTTACCTGGTTAAATAAAGGTGAAATAAAAATTAAAAATTAAAAAGGCAGACAGGCAGGCTAGACAGACAGACAGGCACGACAGACAAGCAGGCTAGACAGACAGACAGACAGGCAAGACAGACAAGCAGGCTAGACAGACAGGCAAGACAGACAGACAGACATGCTAGACAGACAGACAGACAGACAGACAAGCAGGCTAGACAGACAGACAGGCAGACCTGGTCCATGCAGAGCTCGTAGTTGGCCCTCTGGGCCAGGACGTCCAGCTGGTTGTGGGCCAGCTGCTGCTCAGAGCCATTCATAATCCATCTCTCCACTTTCTGTATCTCCTTGACCAGGTCCACCACTGTGTCCATCACCTGGGGACAGGTCAAAGGTCAGTCACAGGTCAGTCAACTTATTTCATCAGCATCACGAAGGCTACTAAGCACAAGAAAATATTTATTGTTTACATGACTATCCTTTTTCTATAGTCTGTTTTGCAGACCTTGCATAACTGAATTGAGTGGAATTCTTATGAGGATTTCTTTATGTAGAACTCTTTAGGTCTCTGATGGGTTTACAGCACATTTCACAACAGTGTAAATATTTACAGAAATGCCAAGTGATCAAAAGGCAGGTTCCAACTGCATGGCAGATGAATGAACAACATGACTAGGACCAGGAGAGCTGAACACCTGCTGTTTCTCCCACTCCAAAGTATCCCTGGCACGGCACAGCTCGTTCAGCCTCTTCCTCAGGCCGAAGTCAGTGGCACAGCGCTGGGTCTCCAGAGCATTCATCAGCTACACCACCAACAGGGATACTCACAGGGAGTCAGACATACAGGAATGACATCAGATCAGCCAGATAGATATAAGATAGTGGTCCTCTGTAGCTCAATTGGTAGAGCACGGCGCTTGTAACGCCAGGGTGGTGGGTTCGATCCCCGGGACCACCCATACGTAAAAATGTATGCGCACATCTGCTAAATGGCATATTATTATTATAGCCTGGTCCCAGATCAAATCAAATTGTATTTGACACAAGCTTCGTAAACAACAGGTGTAGACTAACAGTGAAATGCTTACTTACAGGCCCTTCCAAACAAAGAGAGAAAAAAATAAAAATAAAAAATAAAAATAGAATAGTACCAGTACTGAGTGGATGTGCAGGGGTACAAGGTAATTGAGGTAGACATGTACATATAACTAGGAATAAAGTGACTAGGCAACAGGATAGATAATAAACAGTAGCAGCAGCGTATGTGATGAGTAAAAGGTTAGTGCAAAAAGCGTCAATGCAGATACAGTGAGGGAAAAAAGTATTTGATCCCCTGCTGATTTTGTACGTTTGCCCACTGACAAAGACATGATCAGTCTATAATTTTAATGGTAGGTTTATTTGAACAGTGAGAGACAGAATAACAACAACAAAATCCAGAGAAACACATGTCAAAAATGTTATAAATTGATTTGCATTTTAATGAGGGAAATAGGTATTTGACCCCTTTGCAAAACATTACTTAGTACTTGGTGGCAAAACCCTTGTTGGCAATCACAGAGGTCAGACATTTCTTGTAGTTGGCCACCAGGTTTGCACACATCTCAGGAGGGATTTTGTCCCACTCCTCTTTGCAGATCTTCTCCAAGTCATTAAGGTTTCGAGGCTGACGTTTGGCAACTCGAACCTTCAGCTCCCTCCATAGATTTTCTATGGGATTAAGGTCTGGAGACTGGCTAGGCCATAGGTGAACATTCTGCAGACACAATGAGACGATTCCTTACATGACCATGGACCTGATTTGATACAGTTGAGACAAAGCGTGCGTCACACAGACCTTACAATCCGCAAATCATTAACTGACGTCACTGGAATAGTTGAGATCACAACAGCAGCCTATGGGCCCTGGTCAAAAGTAGTATACTACATAGGGAATAGGATGCCGATCTCTGACCGGAGGTTGTCCAGGACCAGGTGGATCTTCTACTGGATCAGGTGGATGATCTCCTCAGCCAGCTCCACCTCCCTCTTCAGCTCAGCCTCCATGTGGTCATGGACCAGGTCCGGCCGTCTCGGCGCCACACACTCCCTCAACACCTGCCTGTACAGGACCTTCGCCTGCAGACAGCGCTCTGCGATCGCCTTCACCTGGAAACACCCAACACCTGTGAAATCAGTTCAAATCACACACATGACAAGAGAGGGCCATTTACAGTCACAGACCGTGAGGTGCAACATATAGAATGTCCAGAGCCATGGGAATGTTGAGCAGATTCCCTAGTCTACATGATCACCAATCACCTGGTTCTACACAACACATTGAAATCTGAACATTCTGAGACGTTGGTTGCATCTCTAAGTCTTCTTGTCTGTTATAAATCAGTATCAAGGGCAGTGATGTGTCTTGAGTGTCCCAACTGTTCTCATTGCATAGACTCTGGGCGCATTCCTCTGCCCAGGCATTGCTGACGCCTGCCAGATCTTACAACACCTGGATAGGTATTTTAGGTATCAGCTAACAACATCATATGTTATAGCAATCTGTCAGTCGATGACGTGGCATGCAACCATTGGTTGATGCATGCAACATCTGAGCAGGGGAATGTGACCTCTGACTCCACTCTACCTTCACTAGGGTAGCCATCTCCTGGTCTACTCTGCCGATGCTGCCAGCTGATTGGCTCTGCCAGTGCCCCAGCTCCTCTACGCGGTAGGATAGTTGGTTCTTGGTGCTCTGGGTGGCCCAGCGTATCTAGACCAACAGGGGGGAGAGAGGAGGACATTACATTCCAGTGGAGTCAATTAATTTCATTGAAGTAATATATTGGTCGTTTGCCATTGCCTAATATAGACTGGATCTGCTGTTTTGTCAGAACAACTGCTAGATTTGAGATTTCCCCTTTAGAACGTGAGGTGTGCAAGGGTGTATTCCTATAAACTGAAAAGAGAGCCGAAGTATTCCTCTAAAAGGGCTGGGGTAACAACCAATGGCTAGCCACACTGTTACCTTACCTGAGTGGAAGCATATCCACGTGTAAAGTGAAGGTCCTGGTTGATCTGATAGGCTGAGGCCCTCTGCAGCTTTGATCTATTGGTGACCAGATTGTTGTTGAATGACCAATCAGGTTGGGTGTACCTCAGGCCAGGCTTCAGAAAGCTTGGTTTCATGCCTGGAGAGGAATTATTAGAGGATATATACTGAACAAAAATATAAACACAACATGCAACAATTTCAATTATTTGACTGAGTTACAGTTCATATAAGGAAATCAGTTAATTGAAATAAATTCATTAGGCCCTAATCTATGGATTTCCACCCACTGGGCAGCCAGGCCTCGCCAATCAGAATGAGTTTCCCCCACAAAAATGACTTCATTACAGACAGAAATAATCCTGTTTCATCAGCTGTCTAGGTGGCTGGTCTCAGATGATCCTGCAGGTGAAGAAGCCGGATGTGGAGGTCATGGGCTGGCGTGGTTACACGTGGTCTGCGGTTGTGAGGCCAGTTGGTTGTGCAGCCAAATTCTCTAAAACGACATTTACATTTTAGAGTGGCCTTTTTTGTGCACAAAATTGGAGAGAAATAAGATTTATATGCGTATGGAACATTTCTGGGATCTTTTATTTCAGCTCATGGAACCAACACTTTACATGTTGAGTTTATATTTTTGTTCAGTGTTGTCTTGCATTTTTCAAATTCTACCAAATGGACAATTATTGACTTACATTTTAGTCATTTAGCAGACGCTCTTATCCAGAGCGACTTAGTGAGTGCATACATTTTCATACTGGCCCCCTGTGGGAATCGAACACACAACCCTGCCGTTGCAAACGCCATGCTCTACCAACGGAGCTACACGGGACCTAAAAAAAAAGCTAAAAGGGTGTCATTTTTGTGCAATTTGGACCAACACTGGCTTCTTAATGTCCACTTCTTAGAGTAAAATAATACATTTTTCAGATTTCACAGTCAGTGCCTAAAATGATATTAAGCCTTTACTAACAGGAGAATGCATTAAACCACTTCCAAAATAAATCACTTACCACATGATGAATTCAAAAGGATGAAAATGACAGAAGCATATAGCAAAGAGCTTGAACCTTCAGCAGCTTATTAGCAAACATTAAAAGTGAAATGTGGGAAATTTCAGAACTCTTCAGAATCACTTGGAATCCTCCTTTGGAGCTTTACAGTCTGTGACAAAACAACAATTTCTGACATCCCAAGTGAGCCAGTAAACATATTGTATAATGTTAAACAGAATGTTGCACCGTCACTACCACAGAGTACAATGTTTGCATTTGTACTGGCCAACTGTGTCAATGTAAGTAACACATGCGGGGCGGCAGGTGTCTTAGTGGTTAAGAGCGTTGTGCCAGTAACCGAAAGGTCGCTGGTTCTAATCCCCGAGCCGACTAGGTGAAAAATCTGTCGATGTGCCCTTGAGCAAGGCACTTAACCCTAATTGCTCCTGTAAGTCGCTCTGGATAAGAGCGTCTGCTAAATGACTAAAAATGTTTTTTTTTAAACATGCAGCTGTTGGAGAATACATGAGGGTTTGCATGCAGTCAAAACGCTAAGGAGCCTAAATGTGATAAGTTTCAGTCTAGACATCCTCCGTCTAGACATATGAGGCTCCATGTGCAGCTGCAAAACAACATCAAGAAGATACCCATTGACCTTTAAAGTTTAAACCCTCATGGCCTTACTGAGCACTCCATTCATATAGCTAACATATTTACACATTTGCTGTAATAATCAGGAATTCCATCCCCAATGCACAGTTGAAGCATTTCCTACACAAGTTTGGCTTTAAATGCATACGACTGTAGGTTATTGTTCATATAACTTAGAAAACATTAATGTGAATTGACAACAGGGACCACTCAAATCAGATTTTACCTGTGATTTACCAAAACCCTATAAAGCGACACAATATTGGTATAATAAAATAAAATTGTCCTACAGATATAAATATACAAATCTGCATAGACGCTTCCTTGTTTGGTGTACAATGTAAAAAATCTGTGTTCAAACACTGCAGAACTATAATGCGGAAAGAGGGATTACGGCACATCAACGTCAAACAGAATAACCGTTAAACCTTTCATTCTCTCTGACAGACAGCTCAACATCTACTCATGTGTTGCACTTGAAAAAGTTCATGTCAAAACAATAACAAACTGCACGTGGCAATGTTTACCACCTGGCTGGGGACAGTCCCTTGGGACAGACAACACACTTCGCAAATGCCGCCCCTTTTCGACCAGACAGACAAGCTACATTGTTAAAATGTTTGGCCCGGGCCACTAGGCTACTATAAATTGCTGGAATGCATCCAGGCCACAGACATTATTGATGTGGAGTTCCAGACGCCTGTACATGATTTTCGCGAAGATTACAATGCAAAGAAACCTCATCGCTGAGGAGAGCAGCCTCGCCCCGCCCCCGACCCATTATTTCGACATGTGGCATGACTACATGAACCTAGGGAGGCTGCTGGAGAAACTGTGTGACGTCGCAGATCGGACAGAGACCTCCTATACCCAGCTGAAGGAGCAAGTACCGGACGCCGAGGACCAGACCGGTCGCCAGGAGCAACCGTGGTTTCGTCTGAACTCGATCGGGACTGAGAGCCTGAGTTCTGCAAGCAGCATTTCAGACAACACGAGCCACACCATGGCTTCCGGCGATTACTGCGGCTTCTGCAAGCAAAATGGAGAAACGGCAGAGATCTACCGGAGCCACAAACTGAAATCCAAAGACGGCAAAGTCATCTGCCCCATTCTGAGGACCTACATTTGTCCTATGTGTGCCGCCACCGGAGACAAAGCTCACACGCGCCGATACTGCCCACAGCGCAACGAAGTAGTGCCGAAATACCGGTGGGCTGTGGAGTAGAAAGTAGTTAAATCAATCTGTAAATATATATGTAGAAAATATATCCAACGTTCTTGTTCACTGTTAGGTAGGCCTATTTTTACCATATTTTTTTACGCAAAGTGGCCAATGCGCCTTTGACATGTTCTGTTATAAAAAAATAAATAAACATATTTTCGTACATGAAATCGTATGTGTTCACAATCTTCTCATTCTGGTGTACTAGCTCCTTATAAAACATTAACTCTCCTGCCAAAATGCACCCTATTATTATGTGGGAAAGAAATCATAACATGTTAATTACATATTATAGTTTTATTGATGGCAATTACCCATGGATCTTATTTTATTACTCATCCAGTAACAATCATGGCTTTAAAATGAAATCGACTTCCTTATTATCCAAAGTCACCCTAGTCCATTTAAACAAGCAATAGAAAAATATATACTAATACTTTGTACAATACTGGTTTTGGTCCAAACAAAAGTGGATCAGAAATGCCAATATACTTTTAGTCTTCAAAGGATCCCAATTTGCATTTAAGTTTTTTTTAAATGGATTTCAGGCAACTTTGAATATAGGGATTTACATAATAAATTCTAATGACAAAAATGCTGAATGCGGAGTTGGTTTAACACACAAATTCAACTTCACAGATAAAAAAAAAAGCAAATGACTATTTACAGGTTTTTATAATATTCAAAGGCCAATTAAGAGAGAGCGGCAGAAGGTGAAGGGAAAGAACATGAATCATAATAAAGGGAAGAGAAAGAGGGAACAAGAGAAAATATGAGAATAAAGGAGAGGAGAGCGACAGAGGGGTAAAAAATAAAAAGTAAGAACAGTGAACAGATTTGGAACTACAGATGTACAAAGTCCTAAGGAGGGTATTTTAGGAGTCAGCCTCCGGCCCCAATCTCCACGGGCCTTTCTTCCCCATCCTCCTTACTGCCTCCATTTAAACACATTCATATGCTTCTCACCTACGACTGTCTGACAGCCTCAACCGGCCACTACCACACATGACACTTCCATTCAGTTTATACACATATACACACACACACACACACACACACACCCCTCAACATGTACAATGAAACCAAACACCTCAAAACAAACACGGTCATTCAGTACACAGAAACCTGTACATACAGCATACACGCCATTGACACCATGGCAACGTCTGAAATTGCACCCTATTCCAGACCCCATGATGTACACTGCTTCAAACTCATGGGTTAAACAAAGTGCACTACATAGGGAGTAGGGTGCCATTTGGAATTCGTCCCACGGCTTTTATTAACCTCTGCATGAACTTTTGCAGTTCATAACCTGATCACCCATACTAATCAAAGCAACAGTAAGATTTTTACACTATCAACTCTTTCAATTTCAGTTTTTGCATTTATATTTTAATTACAAAAAGTCATGACAATGTTCTAGCAGACGTTTGGAGGTGTTGAAAATATACATCTTTCCTGTTTGTTGAGCAGACGTTTCTCGCTTGATTGTGTTGTTGCCGTCATAGGTTCATTTGCAGTTTATTTATTTTTTAAAGTCTGACACCTGCTCTGTACGAGGGTCCCTCTCTCTAGTTGCTCTTGGGTCTACCACCCACCCACCCATCAGAATATCACCCATACATCCCCAGATAGGGGCTTCATCAGAGCATCTTTCTTCACATGCTAAGTACTTCAGTGTTTGTCCAGAGGAAGTAGTCCCGTCTATGCTTGAAAGGGTCAAGTCTAGTCCGATGGATGTTTTACTTCTTACGCCGGACAGCTGTTTTGATCTTGCGTCTAGCGATTGAGTTCTGTCCTGCAGGGGCTGCAGTGAAGGTGGTGCTCTTCGTTGACCTGTAGTAGGGGATAAGACATCAACACACAATTCAAACTTAGCGTACGCACATCCAATAACTTGCAGACGTTTGGTACAAAAAGGCATCCATTTTTTAAAAATTATTATTTGACATTTTAGTCATTTAGCAGACGCTCTTAACCAGAGCGACTTATAGTTATTGAGTGCATAAAAGTTTTCATACTGGCCCCCCGGGGGAATCAAACACAATGACTTGGGACTAATAACAACCACTAAACCAGGGGATGCAACAATTCTGAGAGCATATGAATACCAATGTATTTATATAGGGACAGGTGAATTTGGGCCAATCCTTATCAGGAGTTGGAGCTATTGGACTCACCCAATAAAGGTAGGGGCCGCTGCGAAGTTAAAGCCACCTCCAGGTGCACTGGGTTGGGGTGCCATGGAGGGCGTGGCAGAAGGGGCGGGGGACCCTCCTGGTGCCCCTCCGAAAGCAAACACCCCCGTGCTGTTACTGGAGGTGCCGAATGCACTGTTTCCTCCGAACTGGAAACCTCCACCTGGTAAAACCATGGACACCAGGTGAATCATTGAAGTTGAATCTTTAACGTTGCGTGATAGGATGATTCAAAAGCCATCACACTAATCAGACTGAGTAGTAAAATGTATTTTTTGAATATCATATCAATCTTAAATGATTCTTGTTTTTTATTATCTTCAGAATGTATTCATACCCCTTGACTTACTCCACATTTTGTTGTGTTACAGGCCGAATTCAAAATATATTTATCTCACTCATCTACACACCCCATAATGACAAAGTGAAAATATGTTGAAATATTTTAGCAAATTTATTGAAAAGGAAATACAGAAATCTCTCATTTACATAAGTATTCACATTCCTGAGTCAATACTTTGTAGAAGTACATTTGGCAGCGTTTACAGCTGTCTTTCTGGGTAAGTCTCTAAAGAGCTTTGTAACCCTGGATTGTGCAACATTTGCACATTATTCTTTTTAAAATTCTTGAAGCTCTGTCAAGTTGGTTGTTGATCATTGCTAGACAGCCATTTTCAAGTCTTGCATAGATTTTCAAGCTGATTTAATTCAAACCTGTAACTTGGCCACTCAAGAACATTCACTGTCGTCTTGGTAAGGAATTCCAGCGTATATTTGGCCTTGTGTTTTAGGTTATTGTCCTGCTGAAAGGTGAATTTGTCTCCCAGTGTCTGTTGGAAAGCAGACCAGGTTATCCTCTAGGATTTAGCCTTTGCTTAGCTCTATTCAGTTTCTTTTTATCCAAAAAAGCTACTTAGTCCTTGCCAATGACAAGCATACCCATAACATGATGCAGCCACCACCATGCTTGAAAATATGATGAGTGGTAGTCAGTGATGTGTTGTGTTTGCCCCAAACATAACGCTTTGTATTTAGGACAAAGTTAATTTATTTGCCATATTTTTTGCAGTTTTACTTTAGTGCCTTATTGCAAACAGGATGCATGTTTTGGAATATTTGTATTATGTACAGGCTTCCTTCTTTTCACTCCGCCATTTAGATTAGTATTGTGGAGTAACTACAATGTCGTTGATCCATCCTCAGTTTTCTCCTATCACAGCCATTACACTGTGTAACTGTTTTAGTCCCCATTGGCCTCATTGTGAAATCCCTGAGCAGTTTCCTTCTTCTCCGGCAACTGAGTTAGGAAGGACGCCTGTATCTTTGTAGTGACTGGGTGTATTAATACACCATCCAGTCTAATTAATAACTTCACCATGCTCAAAGGGATATTCAATGTCAGCTTTTTTATTTTTACCCATCTACCAATAGGTGCCCTTCTTCACGAAGCATTTGAAAACCTCCCTGGTCTCTGTAGTTGAATATGTTTGAAATTCACTGCTTGACTGATGGACCTTACAGATATGTGTGGGGTTTGTATGTGTGGGGTATAGTGATTCAAAAATCATGTTAAACACTATTATTGCACACAGAGCATGCAATTTATTATGTGACTTGTTAAGCACATTTTTACTCCTCAACTTATTTTAGGCTTGCCATAACAAAGGGCTTGAATACTTATTGGACTCATGACATTTCAGCTTTCCATTTTTAATTAATTTGTAAACATTTCGAAAAACATAATTCCACTTTGACATTATGGGGTAGTGTGTGTAGGCCAGTGACACAAAATAAAAATGTACTCCATTTTAAATTCAGGCTGTAACAACAAAATGTGGAAAAAGTCATGGGGTGTGACTACTTTCTAAATGCACTGTACATACACAAAATAACCCCAGATAAAGTGACAGTAGAAACCCACCTGGTGTGGCGGGGGTGGATGAGCCAAAAGCGGGCGTGGAGTTGGCTTGCTGGCCGAACACAGGGACAGAGTGCTGGGAGGCTGTGGCAGAGAAGGGGGACGGTGCTGGAGAACCAAACGCAGGGGCATTGGGCTGGGAGGTACCCTGACCAAAGGTAGGAGCTTGTCCCGACCCAAAGCCAGTGGAGGAGGCAGGGCTGAATACAAACGGAGCATGGGCTGCTGATGGAGCTGGAGAGAGAGAGAGAAGTTAAAATAGCGCTGATTACATTTCAACCAACTACAAACAAGAGCGCTAAAGCGGCAAAACATCTTGGGTCAACTATTGGTCAATGTGGCCAACAGCTTCACTTATTAGATAAAGAGAAGTTTGCAGAAAAACCACAACGCTATCAATTCACATTAGTAGAATAGTGCAGCGGCAACAGTCAGGGGTGAAAAATAAAAAAGAATCCTTGAAAATAAGTCCTAAAAGTAGCCAACCTGTAGATGAGGCAGTGGAGGGCGCTGCCGCTCCAAAAGTGAAGGAGGGAGCAGCAGTGTTAGGTCCAGACCCAAACAGGAAGGGCTGAGCCGGGCCAGGGTTCAGGGAGGCTGCAGGGGCAGGCAGGCTGTCCTGGTTCGGCCCAAACAAGAAGGACTTGGCTGGGGTGGCCTCACTGGAGGCACTCTGCCCGAACAGGTAGGTACTGGGGGCCGGGATAGGGGCTGGGGTAGTGGTGCTCAGGGGCCCAAACAGACTGGGGGCAGTGGTGGTGGAAGAAGAGGTGGTGGTTGCCATGAACCCAAACGCTGGCTTTGAGGCTGCAGCATCTGCAAGAAAAACAACAAAAACGACTGAATGAAGTGAAGAATGATTGGTTTAAGTGTAGACAGCGTGTTCATTCATTACAAATACATACATTTGAATAGTGGAGGAAAAAAAGAATAATCAAAAAAAAAATATTCATAATTTTACAGTAGAACATCCATTTATAGAATTATAGTAGAACATCCATTTATAGAATTGACAAATACAAAATTGGTTAATAATAACATTAACTATTGCAGCGTATCCCTCCCACCTGTAGAGCTTTGCCCAAAGCTGAATGAGGGCTTAGGGGCTTTTGCTGCTGGGGTCTCGCTGTCGTCTGCCAGCTTCCCAAAGGCGAAGGTAGGTGCTTTGGGCTGGTCTGCAGATGGATCTAGCATACTGAAGGAAAAGCCTCCAGGGGGAGCCGATTCCTCCGCCTCTTTACTTGCAGCACTGAATAGGAACCCAGACCTCATAGAGGCCTCCTTCTCGTCAGGCTTCCCAAAGGTGAAAGGGTCCTGGTCTTTCTCTTGCGATTCCCCGAATATGCTGCCCCCTAGTGGTGTGGCCAGGGCAGGAGGCTCGGCCTCAGCCAGCTTCCCAAACATATGAGCTGCTGCTGTTTCTGTAGAAGCTCCACTGTCGTTCTCTGTAGAGACAGGAAGGCTTAAAGTAGAGGAGGTGGTTGTGGTTGCCGGTTTTGATAGTCCAAAGGAGAACCCTCCGTCCGAGGGTTTGCTCTCCGTGCTAACAGCTGCTGCAGTGCCGAACGAGATCCCACCGCTGACGCCAAATTTGAACCCGGCACCCATACTCAGGGCTTCATCCTTCTTCCCCTCGGCCGCTGCAGGGGTGGAAGCAGCAGCAGCTCCAAATCTGAAACCCTCTGTGGAGCTGCTGAATTTGAAGCCTGCAGAGCTGCTGGTGTCTGTCGAGGTGGTGTCTGATGAGCCAGCTGCACCGAATTTGAAGCCCCCTGAAGAGGAGGAGTCAGAGAGGGTGCCGCCGAATTTAAAGCCCCCTGAAGAGGAGGAGTCAGAGAGGTTGCCGCCGAATTTGAAGCCCCCAGAAGCAGAGGCTGAGTCCGATGACGCCCCCAAGCCAAACTTGAAACCCCCTGAGCCGGTGTCAGACAAGGACTGGATACCAAACGACGAGGAACCGAACGCTGAAAGAGACAGAGGATCACATTAATTAACTACTTCAGAATTCTGTATTAAAAAAACTAAACTGTTATCATGAATTTCCTTATCTTAGTTCAGGCTTCACATCTCTCCTCACTAATATCAAAAGATCTTGCTACAATGACAAAGCCCTCTAACGAAGCCTCTATAATACAGAAAGATGGCAGTTGACAGCTGTACGTACCTTTGGGCTCTACTTTAACCCCAGGCTTGTGGGTCTGACAGGCCACACATGCCTGGTCTGCTCCCTTGTTCTGAACACAGCACACGTCACACTCCCACGCTCCCTCTGGCTTCTTGAACTGGGCCCCAAAGCCTAGTAGAGGAGTGGTGCTGACAGGGGCGGGAGTTAGAGATGGAGGCGCTGCCGTCGCTCCTGTTAGGAAGATGATATGAGCGATAAGCAAAAATGTAAACATACATTTGCACCAGATTTCCTTTAAAATACTTTCTTGAAGATCTTTTGATGCAAAATGAACAGTCGGTCAAGATAGCAGTATGGAGACAACAAATTATCTCAACAGGCAACTTCATGAGAAAAAACACCTATAAGCAAGAAAAAGAAAACCCACCAGGTTGTTCTCTCTTCTCATTAGCTGGCTTAGTGCTCATACAGGAAACACACTTGATGTCCTGCGCCTTGTTCTGCACCATGCACACGTCACACTCCCACGCACCCTCCGGCTTCTTAAACTTGTCCCCGAAGCCCAGGAGGGGGGCAGCAGCGGGCAGAGTCTTAGCCTCCGAGAAGGCAGGCAGAGTCAGTGTGGCCTTAACTCCAGTCCCAGGCTTGGCTGTCTCACAGGCCACACATTTGACCACTTGAGGCTTGTTCTGAACCAGACAAGTGTCACAGTCCCAGCTTCCCGCAGGCTTTGTGAACAGGGCTCCAAAACCAGCAGCAGCAGTAGTGGTGGTGGTGGAACCCTCCAGCCCGGACAACGTTGTGAAGGGTTTACTGTGGGTCTTTGCTAAAGAAGAATTTGGTTGTGGGGTCATACAGGCCACACACTTTGTGTCAGTGGGTTTGTTCTGCACCATGCAGACATCACAGTCCCAGGAGCCTGTAGGCACTTTGAACAAGTCCCCAAGGGAGGGGGCGGTGGACAGGGCTGGGGTCTCCTGGGGGGCTTTGGGGACAGGGGAGGTCTGAGTAACAGGAACGGCAAACCCTATGGGAAAGAAGAGCTAGGGTTAAAAACCACCCTAAAACCAGATAGAAATATAAAAGACACTATTTGAAAATACACTAATTTAAACCCACCATTAAAAAGAGACACATAACACTGTCATGACAGATTACATAAACAGTCATGACAGATCACATGTAGTCCCCTGTAGCTCAGTTGGTAGAGCACGGCGCTTGCAACTCCAGGGTTGTGGGTTCGTTTCCCACGGGGGGGCCAGTATGAAAACGTATGCACTCACTTAACTGTACGTCGCTCTGGATAAGAGCGTCTGCTAAATGACTAAACATTTTTTTTTGAAATAAACAGTCATGACAGATCACATAAACAGTCATGACAGCTGATGGCAGATGACTTGTAAGTCTTATAATAGAGATCAGGTCAAGCGTTACTAGAAACGTCAAGATTCTGTATTAATATTTCCGTCATTCTCACCAGGTCCTTTGAGGAGGTCCAGCACACTGCCCTGTTTCAACACCTTGGCTGGTTTAAACGGCCCTTCTAACTCCTCCATGCTCTCACTGGCAGCGTGCTTCACTACAGAGACACCAATGGAAACAACAGAAGAACCATTAGCTATGAAATTGGTTTCCCTTTACATCAAGGCTTGGATCTTGTTCTTATCCAGGAGGTGATCCACGCTTACCTGCTGCCACTACTGGGGTGGCCATCTTCCCGTTGGATAGTGACAGACCCGTTTTCACTACAGGTGCACTGAATGTAAACCCAGACTAAGAGACAGAAGATGGTCAACATCAGTCAGTGCAGTGATCTCACCATTGTGGAATGTCAAAACAGAAACAACGATATTCTGCGGGGGTAACACTCATCACAGCAGGCATACTCAAGCTGCGGTAAAGCTGTGGGACTTACAGATGGGGAGAAGGACGGTGGGCTAGCAGCAGTTGTCATGACAATAGGGGAGGAGAAGGTGAAAGGTGTGGAGGGAGGGGTAGAGGGGGCTGTAGTCAGTGGCACCTGAAAGAAAGACAGACTTCATGGTCATTAGGATGGACACTAAACACATTTGGATACATTCAAATAAAAACAACTGAAGATATCAAAAGTCAATGGCTACGTCCCAAATGGCACCCTTTTCCATAAATAGTGCATTACTTTTAACCAGGGCCCTATGGGGCCAAAAGTAGAGCACTATAAAGGGAATAGGGTGTCCTATGGGACACAGTCAAATGGAGCTGGACGGACCTCGTTAGTGACGGGCTCCTCCAGGACAGGAGTGGAGGTGACAGTGGCAGTGGGCTTGGTGGTGGAGAAGCTAAAGCTGGGCAGACTGATGGAGGTGTTGATAAGTAGAGAGATGGCCGGCAGGGCCGGTAGCTCAGCAATCTGAAGAGAGGAGTCAGAGTGTAGAAAACAGTTAACAGTACTATACATGAACCAGAATATCTCTACTACACATAGCGGCGTATGGCAATAATTTCCTTGCACAATTAGACAATTATTGTTTCAACCCGACCCCCCCCACCCCCATTTCCAGCCCTGCTCAGAAACATTTCAGAACTAACCAATCATTTATTGCCTGGATCCCAAACTTCTCGCCAGACAGAATAGGAGAAGGGATCAGAGAGAATAAGAGATGAGCACCCACCTCGTCTTCAGGTCGTTTGGACGAGGGTCGTGTGCTGGTCCTCTCCCTCTTCACCTTCCCTCCTCCTGACCCTGTGCTTCTGGCTGCAGGAGTGCTGGACAGAGGGTAGGTGGGCAGACTGCTGCTTGTGCTTTGAGAAGGACCTGCCACTGCTTCAGGAATCAGAGGGGATTGTCTTGTGGGCTGGAGATGGTGGAGCAAAGGTTAAAGGTTAAACATGAAGCAAAACAAGTCTGGTTCTATGGACTGGCTGTACATTTGGAAAGCAACTCTTGAATGAAACAACCTTCACATCTACCCAACTACAGCCAACCCAACGGTCTATGGACGGGGTTTAAAAGAATCAGCCCGGTGTGTAGTCGCAGTTGGTAGGGCTGGGCGATACTGCCTAAAAATCATATCTCGATTTTTTCAAACTTGTGGGTGATGCACAATATACAGTATAAATATACTTTATTTTTATCTCTAAATAAGCTTTGTTTACATTTACATTTTAGTCATTTAGCAGACGCTCTTATCCAGAGTGACATACAGTTAGTGAGTGCATACATTATTATTTTATTTTTTTCATACTGGCCCCCCATGGGAATCGAACCCACAACCCTGGCATTGCAAACGCCATCCCTGCCGGCCATTCCCTCCCCTACCCTGGACGACGCTGGGCCAATTGTGCGCCGCCCCATGGGTCTCCCGGTCGCGGCTGGCTACGACAGAGCCTGGATTCGAACCAGGATCTATAGTGGAGGCGCAGTGGTCTAAGGTCAATACACACTGCAACTCAAACAGTCAGGAATAATCTAATGAATTCAGGGCTTGTAAAATTATACCTATTTATTTATTTTATCAAAATAGTTTAACCTGCATTTATTTATTTTTTTTGCAAATCACTGATCTGGCTTTCAAGTATGTCTATGAAAATGCAATTTTTGTTTAAAAAAAATAACCAGAGCCAAAATTAACACAGGTCTCATAAACAATCTATCAAACACAAGCCCACCTGCTAGTGAGTAGAGAGCTAATCTTTATAACCAACTTGGAGTGGCCTACCTGGATAAGATTATTATTATTGCTCAGAATGAGAATGTCACGAGAATTTTGTTATCTCAATGGTTGAAGTCAACTACTTCTCAAGCTTTGAATAATTCCCAGAGGTTGTTTAATTCATTATTAACTATTAATGTCTCCCGAGTGGCGCAGTGGTCTAAGGCACTGCATCGCAGTGCTAGCTGTGCCACTAGAGATCCTGGTTCGAATCCAGGCTCTGTCGTAGCCGGCTGTGACCGGGAGACCCATGGGGCGGCGCATAATTGGCCCTGCGTCGTCCAGGGTAGGGGAGGGAATGGCCGGCAGGGATGTAGCTCAGTTGGTAGAGCATGGTGTTTGCCACGCCAGGGTTGTGGGTTCAATTCCCACGGGGGGCCAGTATGAAAAATAAAATAATAATGTATGCACTAACTGTAAGTTGCTCTGGATAAGAGCATCTGCTAAAATGACTAAAATGTAAACTAGAGAATTAAAGTCCAATTTCTGCAATGAATCAGTTTCTTTATTCATGAGAGCTCTGGCCTCTCAAGTTCAGAGCCCATCCTTTATACACACACGTCAGACGAAAATCCCACCCACTTTAGGCGGGCTGTATTTTTCCACTGTACACATATTTGTTATCTCAATTCTGCAACATGTTTCATAATCTTCTCAGAGCCTAACAGTTTCTCCCCTCCCTGAGTTGGGAGGCCTATTTCCCATTATTGGTTTCACAGTTGTCACAAGTTGTCTGTCCTAACTCCTACTTATATTGCTAAATTGTAACACAACATCATAACCTTAACTTGTCCTACGCACACACATTACTAGATTATAGTCTTATTATTCTAATACATTTCACACCGTTATATAGTTTCAGGGTGGAATACTTATAGTCACTACTTTTAACATTTAAAATCTTCTATCAGAGAAAGAGTTGCATATTCCTTATATAAAAAGTGTATTTTCATGCTCATTGCACACTTATAAAATACAGACTAGCCAGCTGGCGCATAAGTCTGTGGTCCTCTGTAGCTCAGCTGGTAGAGCACGGCGCTTGTAACGCCAAGGTAGTGGGTTCGATCCCCGGGACCACCCATACACAAAAAAAATGTATGCACGCATGACTGTACGTCGCTTTGGATAAAAGCGTCTGCTAAATGGCATATTATTATTATTATAAAATGCTGCTAGCGGTACGTGGTACCGCGCGCGACAAACTGAGCATTCATTTCCCACAATCATGTTCATTGATGCTCTCGTTTTAGTAGGGCCTGCTCTGTTATACATGTCGGGAGTTGAGACACAAAAAGGGTCATTAGAAAGGTTCAGTTCTCGTCCATTATAGTAAAATAATGTCTAAGTGTTTCGGTCTCCATATGACCGATTCTGTTGAACCAAACCTCAAATGCAAATAGCGTGTTTAAACTGCTTGTTGTCAGAGGAAGAAGTTATATTTTGTCGTGATGAGTGGCAGGGGCTTGGAGTCTGTGTGCGAGTGGGAAGGTGCAAAGTGCACACAGCAAAGTAGGAGACGAGACCAAAAAGACATAGAACGCTCATAAAAACAAACCAATAATTATTGTGATACAGGCATTCAGAACATGCCACCAAAACATGAATTCAAATTAATTGAATTAACTTGATATATGGCCCAGCCCTAGTTGCTGGACATCGTAGTTGGTCCCGATTCAACATGCAGAAACAGCTATGGACAGTTAGTCGGAGTTGGGGGAAGACTTCAACACATCATCGATAGTTAGCTGTCTGTAGTTGTATGGATGCGTAGAAGCCATTAGCTGACTAATGTGGAGGTGGGGGTCCTCACCGTGTCTCTGGGGGTTCGGGTTAGGCACCCGGGGATCAGAGAGGGCCTGAAGGACATTGAGCGGTTCCCAGACACCGACGCTGATGCTGGGATCACCAGCCTCTGGACTGGTGGGAGGGGAGAGTCCAGCTGTAGGGGAACACAGAAAAGTCAGATAAATACTCAAAACAACATGTCCCATGTACACACGCATACAAAAATTTAAAACGCTCAAATTTTATTCTCAGCTCTCCAATCCATATATGGCCATTATCAACAGCTGGGTTAATCTGGTCAAATAAAACCCCAGAGGTTTGAATATAATTGCATGTGCCAAATCTTCATCGTACCAAAATGTTTGCACGTCCTTGAACACATCATCCGTTTGAAACCTGACCAGAACCCTGTGCGCCAGCATCCTTACCGTGTGCCTGAGAGGCTGGTGGTATCCCTCAAGGAAAAGGTCCACACCATGATATAGATGGATGTTGTCGAACCATCGTCAAGTGAATGGAGCAGCCCCATTGTCATCCACCCTAAAGAAGGATGGCTCTTTGCGTGTCTGCATGGACTTCCGTAAGGTGAATGCCATCTCCCAGTTTGATGCCTACCCCATGTCCCACATTGACGACTTACTGAAGAAAATAGGTGGAGCTCATTACATCACCACGTTGGATCTCTGCAAAGGGTACTGGCAGGTGCCCCTGGACGAACAGTCCAAGGCCTACACTGCCTTCCGGATGCTGATGGGCCTGTTCCAGTTCAAGGTTATGCAGTTTGGGCTTCATGAGGCCCCTGCGACTTTCCAGAGGCTCATGGACAAGGTCCTCCAGGACTGTGACGATTGCTGTGCTGCCTAGTTGGATGACGTGGTGATCTACAGCCACTCCTGGGAGGAGCACATACAGGGTCTTAGCAGAGTCCTGGGGAAGATCCATGATGCAAGCCTCAGGCTTAACCTCCTGAAGTGTGAGTGGGTAAAACAGGAGACATAGTACCTAGGTTGCCAGCTGGGTAAAAGTAAAGTTCGGCCTCAGGTGGAAAAAGTGGAGTCCTTTAGGAACAGCCCTGAACGCAGAACCAAGACACAGGTGAAGTCCTTCCTAGGTCTGGCAGGGTGGTACCGGAGATTCATTCCCCAGTTCTCCACCATCGCAGTTCCCCTGATCAACCTCACCTCAAAAAGGTGGCCAGCAACCCTGTGAAGTGGACTGAGGAGTGTGAGGAAGCGTTCATGACGCTGAAAAAACACCTGTGCTCATCCCGTTCTCCAGAGCCCTGATTTTCAGAAGAGGTTTCTCGTACAGGTGGACGCGTCAGCTGTGGGAATTGGAGCTCTACTGCCCCAAGGGGAGCCATGAGAGGAGCTCCCAGTGCTGTACCTGAGTCGGAAGCACTTGCCCAGGGAAACCAGGTATTCAACCATGGAGAAGGAGTGTCTGGCTATAAAGTGAGCACTAGACAGCCTCCGGTACTACCTTCTTTCCCAGGTTTGAAATGCCATAATGTCAGCTGTCAGTGTCAAGAGATATTGTATTGGGTTTTTGAAGATAAACACTAGCTGGGCAATATGGACCAAAATCCATATCCCGATAAATTGACTGAATTACCACAATAACTAGAACGATACGTTTATAACAATGTGCACCAGGTATTTTTTTTAAATATTACCCTTAAAATTACTACTACTTTAGCCCTTTTCGCACAAGACTATTATTACTAGAGAACGTTGGTTATGTAATTATTACTCAAGAATGTCCGTTATTCCAGAGGACGATTCGGACAGGATTAGTTTTTCCAAACTGCCCCCTGTAATTCTTACCTTTCTTTCAATAAATTGACAGTTATGACGGAAGCCTGGAGGTTTTTTTCTAGGTGATAACAGGGCTACACTGATAACTCGAGCTTGGTTCCCAAATTTCTAAACCATACCAAACCATCTTTGGTATAGTGTCGCCATAATATTTAAAATGAGGAAGTGTGCTCATAATCATTTGAATATTTTAGCGATCCGCAGTACGTCCTAAATGCTCCCCCAGCCTTCACACATTTCTCTCAAAACACAGGGATGTCGATTCACACGGGACTAGTATTATCAGAGGACCTTGGAGTTCGCCAAAAAACTGTAGGTTATTCTGGCTGGAATTGTTACTCTCCTGCCATTTAAGCATTACTGACATGGCAGATTCGGCCGGGACTAAAACCACAGATGTGGTGTTTTGTGCTCGTGCACATACATTACCCGACCTCCCACAGCAAAGTAATCCCGTCCGAATAGGGCTTTTGACTGTGGTCGCTATCAATTGTCCCATTCACAATCACCCATATTAACAAACGTATTTAATTTCAAACCTTTCTCTAGAAGGGTCCTATAGGTTATTTATCGTAATGAACGATATCAGCAAAATGTCCACGATAAAGGGTCGGTGTCTCTTACAAACACTTACCCGTTTTTTTTGGGCCTGGAAATGTGAGCGGTCTAGAGTGCTGCCATCCAGGGACTGCAGGACATAAGAGAAAGAGATGTGAGCTAAGTAACAATGACGACCATTGAGAATTTAAAAAAAGAGAAATTCATAACACATACTGTTGACAAGGGAGAGGACACTGTAGAGGGGATTCTCTTGGCATCCTGTTAAACACAAACAAACAAATGATGCATTTGTTAACATAAATAACTTTCTACAGAGACATTTACCATAGCTTGATAGCCATGTTGACACCACAGGAGGTTGGTGGCACCATAATTGGGGAGGACGGGCTCGTGGTAATGACTGGAGCGGAGTAGGTGGAAAGGTATCAACAACATCATTTCCATGGTTTCCATGTGTTTGATGCCATTCCATTCGCTCCATCCAGCCATTATTATGAGCCGTTCTCCCCACAGCAGCCTCCACTGGTTGAAATGTATACATTATTTCCTTGTGCGGATTCACCACTTCAAATGGCTTCTCCAGAAATAAAGAAATGTAGGCCTAACAGCTGACACTAATACTATATACACAGAGGATCTATACAACACATCTCTATCAGATGGTTCTGTAGCCATTGTGCCAAGCTGAAATGGCCCCTGTTCATGCGAATCTGAGGGTTCCATATTTAATTCAACGTAAACAACTTTATTGGTACGCACAGCGAGGGGGCTGGACATGCGCTCCAGGGACTGTAGGATGCGTCGGGCGGTAGCGCTGGTCACCCCACAGGGCTGAGCCCCAGCAGGCTTGGCCTTGATCTGTCTCCGCAATGGAGCCTAGAGGGTGAAATACACATCCATCAATAACATTCTATTTACATAGAGAAGCACTTTTTACAAACCCAATTACCACAAAGTGATTAACGGCAAACATGGTTTGAATGAATGCCAAGTTAATGAAATAGCACTGGTGGAAATGCAGAGCATCAAACAGCTCAGGGGTTGTGTTTCCACGGAAAAAAATGATAAAATACATAAGATATATTGCTGTGTTTTGTAAATGCCGATCTAAAAATGCTTCTTACTGTAATTTCTGCCCAGAATCAGACTAATTTTGTGCTTCAGTTGCACTTCTCCACTCGGATGAGAATTCACAAACGGGCGTTCTATCAGCAGACAGCGCTCTGACTGATGTGGAGCTACTTTTCTCAGTGTAGCCAGTCTACTTTTCTCAGTGTAGCCAGTCTACTTTTCTCTGGTAAAATGCAAGATTAACTTCAAGTAAAACATTAGGAATAGTAGCTGGCTACATTCTTTCTATGATAAACATTAGAAATGGTTTTTGCAAAAATGCTCATTTACTGGTGTGGCTGCTAGCCAAATAGTGTTGCACTTCTGCTGTCATCCAATGAAAATCAAGCTATTGTCTGCCAAATGTGTTGCACTAATGTATTTTCTCTTATGGAAAACTATAGATGCATGCTGCTGATCACTCAATTGAGGCAACAACAAAAAAAAACACTTGACTTTCAATATAAAAACGCAAGTGAAATGGTTTAAAATGCAGATTTCTGAACTCTGCAGCTGCATTTCCCCTGACTAACATAATATCTACTATCTGTTATTATTCAGCACAGGGCATCACAGCTCTATTTCCCCTGACTAACATCATATCTACTATCTGTTTGAAATGAAATTGTTGGTGCTGGCAGCCCAGAATATAGCTTTTTTTTTTTGGGGGGGGGGGGGGGGGATCAATAGGGAAACACTTGTGAGTTGTAGTGGAGTGGGGAGCTTACCTGGTAAGGTGTGGCTGTGCGTGAGCGGCCTGTTCTAACAGCAGCCGCTCCCCCGTAGGTAGTCTTCCCTGGGTAGAAGGGGGAATCCCCCAACTGACTGGAGTTCAGCACTGAACTGTTCAACGTAGACTAGCGGAGAAGAAAAACATGGAGGCCGAATATCAAACACAATCATAATGCAGCACCAGCAAGTTTCCAAGCCACATGTATGTATGCATGCATGCAGGTTTTCCTGTAAAGAATTTGGGTAAATTATTAGCTGTCATTATTGCAACTGGTCGAAGTAAATCAATTTAACATCGGTAGCAAAGCGAGTAGAGTTTGCGGACTCTAGACTGGCACTCACAGTGGAGGACTGACTTGACTGACTGACACTCACAGTGGAGGACTGACTCGACTGACTGACACTCACAGTGGAGGACTGACTCGACTGACTGACACTCACAGTGGAGGACTGACTCGACTGACTGACACTCACAGTGGAGGACTGACTCGACTGACTGACACTCACAGTGGAGGACTGACTCGACTGACTGACACTCACAGTGGAGGACTGACTTGACTGACTGACACTCACAGTGGAGGACTGACTCGACTGACTGACACTCACAGTGGAGGACTGACTTGACTGACTGACACTCACAGTGGAGGACTGACTCGACTGACTGACACTCACAGTGGAGGACTGACTCGACTGACTGACACTCACAGTGGAGGACTGACTCGACTGACTGACACTCACAGTGGAGGACTGACTCGACTGACTGACACTCACAGTGGAGGACTGACTTGACTGACTGACACTCACAGTGGAGGACTGACTCGACTGACTGACACTCACAGTGGAGGACTGACTTGACTGACTGACACTCACAGTGGAGGACTGACTTGACTGACTGACACTCACAGTGGAGGACTGACTCGACTGACTGACACTCACAGTGGAGGACTGACTCGACTGACTGACACTCACAGTGGAGGAAGTCCCAAAGACAGACAGGTTGAAGGCAGGCTTTTTGAGACTGGACTGGGACTGCTGGGGCCCAGAGTGGGTCCGGTCCATCTCCGGAGACCAGAGCTGGGGTAGCGACGTGGTCTTAAAGTTCGGTACATCTGGGGACAGAGAAGAGACATTTTTGTGTGATTAATCAAACTTGTGTCATGCATCTATGTAACAAAGGACTGAATTTCAGCAATACTGTCTACGCATACTAAAATGTTATATTCAAAATTTGGGAAATTATTTCCCACAGCCACTTCCTACCATTAAAATATATTCTGCTGACTCTAGACCTCAACAGGATTGCTCGTGGCCAAAATGTGATTGAGTACTTTCCACACACACAATCCACAAAACACACTACCTTTTTCTGATGCGCGTGATGAGAAGCCGCTGGTGGTGGAGATGTTGTCGTCCTCGTGCTGGGAGCTGTTGTCCTTGATCTCCTTGACCAGGGTGAAGCTGGACGAGGCCCCAGCGAAGGGGCCCCCGGAGAAAGGGGCGGAGGAGGTGGAGGGCTCGGAGAACAGGGAGCTGGGGCCCCGCAGGGCCGGGGAGGCGTCCAGGGAGGGGAAGTGGAGGTGGGTGCGGTTGAGGGGGGGCCTCAACAGAACATCCTGGAAGTTCAGGGATGCCCTGCTTGTCGAAGGCTCTGGAGGTTAAGATGGGTTGAAATGACTAGGGTTAAGATGGGTTGATCCATATTTTGAGCTTCAAAATTGCACTGAGGTCCCAAGGCAAGTTCAAATACTGGAATTAGGCTAAACAATCCAAAAACAAAGGATTAAATATCTAAAAATATAATACAGCACCAATGGGCTAGATGTCTGCCATATGTCATAAATATATCTGATATACTGTATATTATGCCATATCTGCTCACCTGTATTGCTGCTACCGGGCTCTGCAGAGTCCCGTCCATCAGGAAGGGGGTCTACCTCCTCGCTGTCATTAGGGGGAGGGGCCTGGCTATTCGGCTCCTCCCCCACCGTGGCCCCTCCCCCTTCTGCAGCCTCCCCGTTCCTGAAGTATTTCTGCAGCCAAGAAGGAACGATGCTCTTGACTGTGTCTGTCACTCGACTAATCAGGCCTGACTGCTGCTCGTGAACAGAAAGAGGAGAGAAGGGTGGAGATAACAGAGGAGGGAGAGAGAAATGGGAAGGAGGGAGACTTTTAGGACAATAGGTTGATATTTAAATGAGAAAATAAAACCGTGATGATGAACATCTGTTTGGTGAACGTCTACCGTTACAGTATCTAGCAAACTACACATTTATTCAGGGCAACAAACTACAAAAAAAGGCAAACACACTGATGATGAATATGTTACTAGGTATTGAACGAGACCGCAGTGGGTGCACAGCAAAGTAATTCCTCTCAAAGCCCTACTCAAAAGCTCTCAGTAGCTATGTTTCCATTAACTTGTCCAGTGATTTTTAGTCGACATTTACAAAGTTTGCATTGAAAATAGATGGGACAATTGCCTGCTACGGTGGGTTTCCATTTAATGGTCTTGTGTAGATAGAAACAGTGGTGTAAGTGTTTCCATTACCCATTTAGGCAAATTGACATTAATAAATTGGCGACAGCCTGTATGCCCTCCCACCTATCTGTCTCAGGTAGCCTGCAAAAGCCAGCATGGATATAATGCAAGAATTTACTAATATTTGCCATATTCTAATAATTCTCATGTGCCAACGTATCGCCACAGCCCATGTCATGGTGAAACTTGCACTCCTGTAGATCTGAAATAATTGGATAGTGAAACTTGCATCCAGCCAACCAGAAAAGCAAGGTGAAGCAAGTCAGGCATTCTTGAAAGATTAAGCAAGCAGTAGGCATTTAGAATTAAATGTGGAAACTGGAGAGTTGTAGTTACGTGATGACATCGTGGCCCGTATACCTTTTAAATTATTCGACAATCATCATTTGTCCCAATAAAGTTAGACAAAAGAAAAATCCACCCCTTCAAGCAGATAAAAACGTCTATCTTTAGAACCTTTCTCCTATAGCTGCAGTTTCCATCACACGTCGCAATGTTATTATTTTTTTGCGACATTGCTTTTGTCAAATAAACCTGGGTCAATGGAAACCTGCCTTATGGAAAGTGGGTCAGACAGGAGTCTGACGCAGCACTGAGTCGCGCAGGTCCACACTGAACTGGTGCTGGAGTGAATAATGTCATAACAGTACGCACATCTTCTACAGTAGATGTAAGCCTATCTACAAGCTAGAGGGAGATGCTTCCTGTCTTTAAACCAATATCACATTACAAGAGAGTCCCTAAGCGCTACCCAGCTCCATTAACTACACTAAAACGTCCTTTTAGAATGGTTCTGCAGAAGCCTCAAGCCTGAGTTAATTTTTGCTGCAGTAAGTATATAGCAAAACGTAGGACAAGGGGATGTATAAATGATGTAGCTAGCACCACTACACATGCACATTGGCCAGTCTACTCTCTGGGTAGCTTTCTACTCCTGATAACGACCATATGCTCCACTCCACTTCTGCTTATCTGTAAAAAGCACCAGTCGCGCAGCGCGTCTGCTATTCAACCTGTCCACACTAAATTCAGTGTTTTACTAAGCACGGATCAGTGTAACCAATCACTCTAGATAAGTCTAACTAACCTATGTACCAGGCCCAGCCTCTCAGAGGGTCAGTTAGTGCTCGCAGGCCTTTGAACGGAGCCCTTGTGATTCTACAGATTTAAGGACGCTGCATTTCTCCTGTGAATGGGGCCATGAGACCACAGGACTATGCCAGAATGCTGCTCTCATTGTTCTCCCATGAAGCACTTGCGTGTGTGTGGGGTTGAAACAGTGAGATGAGGGCAAATAGGGTCTGGGGGTGTACAATTAGATGACGTTCAAGTGAACCAATGAGCTGCTAGCCTATACAACAAACTGGACAATGCGTCTGACTGACTGTAGCCTTTCAAATACAAGAAAAAGGCTCAGTTGTGTGCATTTCAAACGTGCGCACAGAACTGAGAGGTAATACAGAGCAGCAGTTGAACTGGCATCTGTCTCTTTACATGTGCCAGCACAACCATAACTCATAATTAAGGACCGCTACTAAAGCTGCCAGATCTCAAACCCTTTGTCAACACTAGCTCGGGGCGCCACACAAACAGATATAAATGCAATGTTTATGATTTCCTATATGACTGGAAGAGCCTACGGCACCACAATATGCCCCTCAGCTAGGGGTGGGTTAGCTCCATGACTCACTTCCTGAATACAGACCACACATGTTAAAACAAGACTACTAGGCCTGGAAGGCATAACTATATCAGTACCAAAGGTGGGGGGGTGTAACCTACAAGGGAGGTCACGCGAGGCCCTATCTGTAATCTAATGAGAGAAAGCCTCACCCCAGCAACAAAATTATTTATTTGTGATTTCGCTCGCCTGTTTTTCCCCTCCCGCCAAGGTCAGTAACCTGAAACCAACTGCTGTGATGACACCGTTCATAACTTTTACATTTAAAAGTGAGTAGGTCTACTGCTTCCCTCTCCAGCACTTCCCAGTTGACAGAAGAGAGAATTTATGCTTGTGGGGTCCAATCAAACAAATGGAATATGCAGCTGACATGTACAGTACCAGTCAAAAGTTTGGACACACCTACTCATTACAGGGTTTCTTTATTTTTACTATTTTATACATTGTAGAATAATAGTGAAGACATCAAAACTATGGAATAACACATATGGAATCATGTAGTAAACAAAACAAAAAGTTTTAAACAAATCAAAATATATTTTAGAATTGAGATTCTTCAAATAGCCACCCTTTGCCTTGATGACAGCTTTGCACACTCTTGGCATTCTCTCAACCAGCTTCACCTAAAATGCTTTTTCCAACAGTCTTGATGGAGTTCCAACATATGCTGAGCACTTGTTGGCCGCTTTTCCTTCACTCTGCGGTCCGACTCATCCCAAACCATCTCAATTGGGTTGAGGTCGGGGGATTGTGGAGGCCAGGTCATCTATGCAGCACTCCATCACTCTCCTTATTGGTAAAATAGCCCTTACACAGCATAGAGGTGCATTTTGGGTCATTGTCCTGTTGAAAAACAAATGATAGTCCCACTAAGCCCAAACCAGATGGGATGGCGTATCGCTGCAGAATGCTGTGGTAGCCATGCTGGTTAAGTGTGCCTTGAATTCTAAATAAATCACAGACAGTGTCACCAGCAAAGCACCCCCACACCATAACACCTCCTCCTCCATGCTTTATTGTGGGAAATACACATGCGGAGATCATCCGTTCACCCACACCGCATCTCACAAAGACACAGCGGTTGGAACAGAAAATCTCCAATTTGGACTCCAGACCAAAGGACAAATTTCCACCAGTCTAATGTCCATTGCTCGTGTTTCTTGGCCCAAGCAAGTCTCTTCTTATTGGTGTCCTTTAGTAGTAGTTTCTTTGCAGCAATTTGACCATGAAGGCCTGATTAACACTGTCTCCGCTGAACAGTTGATGTTGAGATGTGTCTGTTACTTGAACTCTGCGAAGCATTTATTTGGGATGGAATTTCTGAGGCTGGTAACTCTAATGAACGTATCCTCTGCAGCAGAGGTAACTCTGGGTCTTCCATTGCTGTGGCGGTCCTCATGAGAGCCAGTTTCATCATAGCGCTTGATGGTTTTTGCGACTGCACTTGAAGAAACGTTCAAAGTTCTTAATTTTCTGACCTTCATGATGGACTGTTGTTTCTCTTTGCTTATTTGAGCAGTTCTTGCCATAATATGGACTTGGTCAAAAGTTTGGACACCTACTCATTCAAGGGTTTTTCTTTATTTTTACCATTTTCTACATCGTAGAATAATAGTGAAGACATAACACATATGGAATCATGTAGTAAGCAAAAAAGTGTAAACAAATTAAAATATATTTTATATTTGAGATTCTTCAAATAGCCACCCTTTGCCTTGATGACAGCTTTGCACACTCTTGGCATTCTCTCAACCAGCTAAATGAGGTAGTCACCTGGAATGCATTTCAATTAACAGGTGTGCCTTCTTAAAAGTTAATTTGTGGAATTTATTTCCTTCTTAATGCGTTTGAGCCAATCAGTTGTGTGACAAGGTAGGGGGGTATACTTTAAGACATGAAGGTCAGTCAATACGAAAAATGTCAAGAACTTTGAACGTTTCTTCAAGTGCAATTGGAAAAAACATCAAGCTCTATGATGAAACTGGCTTTCATGAGGACAACCACAGGAATAGAAGACCCAGAGTATAAGTTCATTAGAGTTACCAGCCCAAATAAATGCTACAGAGTTCAAGTCGCAGACACATCTCAACATCAACTGTTCAGAGGGGACAGTGTTAATCAGGCCTTCATGGTCGAATTTCTGCAAAGAAACCACTACTAAAAGACACCAATAAGAAGAATCACGAGCAATGGACATTAGACCGGTGGAAATGTGTCCTTTGGTCTGGAATCCAAATTGGAGATTTTTGGTTCCAACCGCTGTGTCTTTGTGAGACGCGGTGTGGGTGAACGGATGATCTCCGCATGTGTAGTTCCCACCATAAAGCATGAAAGAGGTGGTGTTATGGTGTGGAGGTGCTTTGCTGGTGACACTGTCTGTGATTTATTTAGAATTCAAGGCACACTTAACCAGCATGGCTACCACAGCATTCTGCAGCGATACACCATCCCATCTGGTTTGGGATTAGTGGGACTATCATTTGTTTTTCAACAGGACAATCACCCAACACACCTCCAGGCTGTGTAAGGGATATTTTACCAAGAAGGAGAGTGATGGAGTGCTGCATCAGATGACCTGGCCTCCACAATCCCCCTACCTCAACCCAATTGAGATGGTTTGGGATGAGTCGGACCGCAGAGTGAATGAAAAGCAGCCAACAAGTGCTAAGCATATGTGGGAACTCCTTCAAAACGGTTGGAAAAGCATTCCAGGTGAAGCTGGTTGAGAGAATGCCAAGAGCTGTCATCAAGGCAAAGGGTGGCTATTTCAAGAATCTCAAATATAAAATATATTTTGATTTGTTTAACACTTTTTGGGTTACTACATGATTCCATGTGTGTTATTTCATAGTTTTGATGTCTTCACTATTATTCTACAATGTAGACATTTTTTTAAATAAAGAAAAACCCTTGAATGAGTAGGTGTGTCCAAACTTTTGACTGGTACTGTATATATATTTATTTACTGACATGTTTTGAAGACTTAATGAAAGCTTACTCTGGGATTTAATATCAAGGTGTTTTATGGTCCTGAAAATCTGGACACTGATATGACTTAGAATGACCTTGTTCTAAACACAACATGGACAACAATGACAATTCATTCTACAATCCCATCCAACAGACTGGTTGCAAGTCAATTACATAAGTGGGAGCTGTATTGAATTTACCTGCAAAAATCACAAAATCAGATGTGCAGTCCAATAAATCACAGTAACGTTACCGTTTGCAGATCTCTGCCGTTATCTAGCTAAGATATTAGTTAGGTAGTTAGATAAATAACCAGGTCAGCGCAGCACAAGTTAGTTAGCTAACTACTACTCACATATATTATCATTTCTAACGTTAGCTACACACACACAAATATCATACAACTAGCTAGCAGTACGACTAACGTAGAGGGCTCTAGGATCCCTGCTCAGTGTATATGTATCCCGCCTTTCTTGTGGTGTGACCTCACTAGGCTACGACTGGTTACGTTTCCACACTGCCTCACATTTATGCCACTTTCGAGATTAACAAAACCAGGTCATAATATTGCCTTGATTTCAAGAAATATGGAAACAGACCGAATATCTACCATCATGGCCTAATGTTGACAGTTTGTATTGTATTTGTGTTGCCTTTGCTTTTTAGATTGTTACCACGTAACGTTAACTAGCAACTAGTCTCTACTTACTCAGCTAGTAGTCAACCATGTGTGGTGACTTAAAACAGTTCTTAAATTAGTAACTAGCTAACTACCTAACTCGCTAACCATCACATACACATAACGTTAGCTATTTACTAGTAGCTAGCTAACCGGCTAAGAAATGACAATATACCCCACTGACGACTGTCTTTAAAACATAGAAAATATATAGTTCACTTTCATGATTAAAGGGAGATAATGTAATCTACAAAGAGCTGGTATGATATGCCATAGCTAACGTTACATGACAATGACGTTGGCAGCGAAACAATGAAAAACTAGCCAATACTTGCTAGCTTGTAAATTTAGCTAGTTGTTAGCATCATAACCTATATAACTACTTGCTAGTGCATAGATACGCAGCAGGTACGCAAACTTGACAAGAAGCCAGTGTTACGTCTAAGCTAGTAAAGTTCAATATTTATACACGACAGCGTTTTAGATAATCATGGCTGCCGTTAGTCTTACAGTAACTGTCTTAAGATACACACCAGTTAATAGATATTGGGCTGGTAATATTTGCTAGTTCCCGGAACAAGCAATATGTCTATCACGTTGCTAAATTAGCTAGTTAGCTAGCTTGACACAGCGTGGAGGCCATGAGCGCTAAGACTAGGCCACACTAAATGGCTCCAGGAAAACAATAACACAAGAGCGAAAAGACAACTGTCAACAAACTACATACTATCCTTCAATGTGGAACATCCATACGAATACGGTCATTTCATTTACCTGTTTGCTTTTGGCGTAAGGTTTAGAAGCGATATGATATCTTCTGCTTCTAATTTTCCCTCCACCCGTGGCCGCCATAGCTAGATTGAATCTCGACTAGGCGCCAGATAGTTGTCCTGTCATATCGTAGAGTTCAGCGCGCTCAGTCCTCCAATTTACCATCATGCAAGGAAGCTTCACGTAAAGGAGAACTATGGGAAATGTAGTTTAGGCATTAATCACGCTTGTGCGCCTCTGCAAGTAACCCTAAAATTACATAAATATCAAACGTATCTGACATAGTGACAAATGAAATGAACAGGCTTAATAATGTGACGTTGCCTACATTTCCCAGTGAAAAATAAAAATACCAGTGGTGTAAAGTACTTAAGTAAAATTACTACTAGTTTTCTGGGGTATCTGTACTTTACCATTTGTTACAAATTTTACTTAACTACATTCTTGAAGAAAATTTACTTTTTACTCCATACATTTTCCCTGACACCCAAAAGTACTCGTTACATTTTGAATGCTTAGCAGGACAGGAAAATGGTTCAATTCAAGAGAACATCCCTGGTCATCCCTATTGCCTCTGATCTGGCCGACTCACTAAACACACATGCTTCGTTTGCAAATGATGATGTTGGAGTGTGCCCCTGGCGATCTGTACATTTAAAAAACAAGAAAAAAGTGCTGTCTGGTTTGCTTAATATACAGAATTTGAAATGATTCATACTTTTACATTTGATACTTAAGTATATTTAAAACCAAATACTTTTACTCAAGTAGTATTTTATTGAGTGACTTTCACTTTAGTGATTTTCTACTAAGGTATCTTTTATCTTTACTTTTACTCAAGTATGACAATTGGGTACTTTTTCCCACCACCGATAAATACAAACAGTTGCACTAGACTCACATCTTCAAAATACGTGTATGCATGCATTTTTTTTATTAGTGTCATTTGTTCAATCCACAATGCATGGGAGATTGATAAAAAAAAAAAAAAAATGTTTAGTTTTTTTTTGGTTATTTTTTATTTTATATATTTTTTGCCATCAATCTCTAACACTCCAGTAATAAGACCATAGATAGAACAATGAGATTTAAAACATATTCAGTAGAACTTTGATAAGAATGATTCTCTGCTGCCACCTGCTGGTAGAAATTGTTCGTCACAGAAAAGACCACAAAATAAAAAAAATTCTGTCAGGTTTTAAATATTTATTAGAAAGCTGTATTCATATAAATTATCTTGCAACAGTATGCGGTTCACATAATTCATACAAAACAAATGCACTGTTAATGCTTGTATAAAAACAAAGGTTAATCAAATTACCTTTCCCACACTCACTTGAACAAAGTGAGTCATCATGAAATTATCAACATTTTAAAAACATTTAAGGCCTGGAATTATCTTAAAAACAGATCTGTCCAAACAGATCTGTCCAACTCTATTTCAATACTAGTCAGCTGTAGAAATAAATGGAAATTATCTTCAAAATTCTCATAGAAAAATATGAACTATATAGCTTTAACTGATTGAGTAAAAAATATCAATAATCAAACTCTGAATATGGAAAAATAAAAAATAAAAATCTAAAAAATTCAGGCTTTAGCTTCACATCATTTCGGTTTTCATTGTAAGTTAAATAAAATCCATCCCGTAATATTTATGGTCATCATTTGAAGAAAAAAAATGAAAAAAAAGAGGGGGAAGAGTAAAAATGCAGTCGGTAAACCCTTGTGTACAGTCAATTCTGTGAAAATGGTAAACTCAAATGTGGTGTCTCCTCATCAAGTGGTAAATGCAACTTTTGTTGATTGGTTGTTGATCTCACACAGTGAAGTGGGTGGCGGTCACCAAAGTGTAGTATGTCGCTCTGGATAAGAGCGTATGCTAAATGACTAACATCTAAATGTAGTAAAGCTCTCTGCTCAGCCTTTTCCATTCAGTTTATGCTTCATTTACCTTGTCATTGTTCTTCAACCAAATATTCAACCAATGTAATATCCCCACCTCTTGAACCTCCTTACCCAAATTATCTTCCATCTCCCCACAGAGTTATTGGGTGCAGTAAGGATGTACCATAGTCCCTTAATTGGCTCTCATTGCTTTTAATCTTTGTGTCCATTGGCAGCTTTGGTTCTCCCAGTGCCTCTCCTTCGTTTAGATGGGCTGGCTGAGTTATTCCGAGAGTCTCTCTCACCTACAAGAGGACACATATAGGAAATATGCTCATTGACAAACACCAGCAAATATGTTTTTTGTTGTTTTTTTAACCACAGAGTGAAGGAAAAGCAGCCAACAAGTGCTCAGCATATGTGGGAACTCATTCAAGACTGTTGGAAAAGCATTCCTCAGGAAGCTGGTTGAGAGAATGCCAAGAGTGTGCAAAGCTCTCATCAAGGCAACGGGTGGCTACTTTGAAGAATCTCAAATATATTTTGATTTGTTTAACACTTGTTTGGTTACTACATGTTATTTCATAGTTTTGATGTCTTCACTATTATTCTACAACTTAGAAAATAGTAAAACAATTAAGAAAAACCCTTGAATGAGTAGGTGTGTCCAAACTTTTGACTGGTACTGTATATATATATATAAATACCTCATTCCACTTAAGTCGAACGCTTACCTGTGATGTCATCAGGGCTGTAACCACATGACTCTATTAAGTTGCCGTCATCACTCTCAGAGACGCTCTAGAAAAGATGGTTCTTGATGGTCAGTTAGAGGCAAAAATAGCAATTAGAAAGACCAAACTACACTACACAAAGGCCGACATAGCCTTTCTGTGCAATAGACTGGAAACTTACCTTTAACTCAGGCTCATACTTTTGCTCATACCGCACCATCCCATACAGACAGAGAAGTGTGATGAAGGCCTACAGAGAGAGAGAGAAGGAGAGATGTAGAGAGCACTGACAACACAATGGGAGCACTTACAGTACCACCCACATAGCAGTCACATGTCAGAGCATACCAATGGTATTACACAGTCTAAATAACATGTCATTGTTATGGATACTTGAGGTATGAGGATTGGAGCAGGGAGGATTGTTTTGGAGGTTAACACATGCACACACACAGCGACACACAAAGAGACACATAGAAAAACACACACACAGAGACAGAGACAGAGAGAGAGACACAGCCCTTACCACACACAGAAGCCACTGTAACACAGACCGAGCTTGTGTTTTGGAGAACACGTCCTGACCAAACTTAACGCACGCCAGGGCCTCCAGGAAGGCTATGGCCCTGTGGGTTAGATAGAGACCGTTGTTAACGGACACTGGACCACCAAACATTCACCTCAAACAATAATTACATTTTACAACAGGCATTATCTATATCAAAATATCAATTTGTTTTTTTATTAAACAATATTTTTGTTAATCACACTATGTTAAAACACAGTCACAGAAAACAAATACATTTCCTCCTTAATTCTAGTCACCAGACTACAGAGGGTACTTTGAAGGGGTGAAGTCAGGGGCATATAAGGGCCTCATTGTTTTCTATTTTATAGTGAGAGAGCAAGTCTGGTCACCATGGTTACCAGAGCCTAGTCGGGGCAATCACCAGCTTAGGACTGCGATAAGATCAGCATCAATATTTGGAACAAAATTGGACGAGACCCAATTTCCCATCCACAGCATTTCTGAGAAGTTTGTCAATGACGTGGTCGCAAGATTAGAGTGGAGTTAAGCAACAGCAGGAAATGGCCACTAGAGGATACAGGAAAGACTCACCCAAACATCCAACATTGTGTCCCCACTCTTTTGCACCGTGTGTCTGTCAAATAAGCATAATACTGTCTGAAAGAACAGGAAGACAAACATTTAATACAGTTTATCTACAGCCATCACAACAACAACTGTCAAATCATCAAGATAAACAGAAGGGTTTACAGAAATCGTTCAAAACTTCTTCCAACTCAATTCCATCTATACGAAAAAGAGACTGCACGTGTCTAACTGTCATAATTCCCTTCTGCCGCTGGAATGTAGAGCACACGTGTGGAGTGGCGGAGTGGCGTGGTGGAAAGGCTCCCTACCGCACAGTAGGAGCTGTGATGATTCCAAGAAGGAGGATCCGGCACCAGCTAAGAGCGTGAGACGCCTGGAATACGAAGATGTGCTTCAGGAAGAACGTGTTCAACTCAGTCAGCTGTTTAGAGGAAAGGCAGCAAAGACAGACAGGGAGAAAAGACAGACAGGGAGAAGAGTAGTAGTACAGCAACATGTATATTAAAACATCACTGTACCCACAGTTAGATACCATACAATCTACCCCATAACCTTCAGGTATGTAGTAGTCCACCTTCAATAAGACAAGACCATAGAAAACATACCAACAGCTCAACATAAAAAAAAACACCACACATTTTTGTAAATAGTTTAACTCCATTTGATTCCCAAAAGGGTTCAATCACAAATTACTTTCAAGTCAATATACACAGAGTAACTACATAAAACTGTGTGGATTCTGACTTCTAATCCTGGCACTAAATACTATGTATCATTTCCAGGTCAGAGGGTAGAGCTCACCTGCCAGAGGATCATAAAGAGGTAGATCCCTGCCACCCTCTGGAAGGAGGACTTGGGGTCTAACCAGCGTACGTAGGTCCAGCTGGCTGGGGTGAACTGGAGCACAACCCGCTTCAGCTTCCCTGTGGTCGTATGGATGTCTCTGAAGACACATCATAGATACAGATATACAGGGAAAGGTACACTTACACACTGGGAAGTAACACTGATGGGTGTTGACAGACAGTTAGGCACACAAGGTTAAACACAGAGATACTGTACAGGCATTAAGCGACATACATAGATGAGAAAGCACACACGCACTAAATCAGAGCAGGCAGAAATTAAGTAGAATAATGTATTTTAATTGGGACTGGTGAACTGTATTGTGTCATCTGTCATAACGCTACAGGAGAAGGGAGGAATCCAATAGGAGGAGAACTCACTTGATGCTGGCCCATTGGTAGGTGCGCATCTCCAGGAAGCGACACACAGTCATGCCCAGCCAGATGCCCCCTCCATTACACAGCAGGATGTCCAGGATCACCTGGTCCCACCAGCACTCAGCAAAGTTAGGCAGCAGGTGCATGAAGAACAGCTGAGGGGGGGAGAGACAGAGAGAGAGAGAGACAGAGGTGAATGGGGAGCTACAAACTGACTCAAACGTGCCAATGCAATAGAATATTTCAAATCAATCAGAGTCTAAATACTGTTTCAAACCTAAATGGGATCTGTTGACGGAAACCGAGTAGCACTTCACAAAGACACATGTCCCAAACAACACCCTATTCCCTATATAGTGCACTGCTAAGAAAAAGGTGCACTGTATAGGGAATAGGGTGCCATTTGGGATGCAGACACAGACTTCCTTGCACCTATTATTTACTTCAGTGAGCTCCCAGGTGATGCTGATGGTCCAGCAGAGGGCGTAGCTGCGGATGAGCATTGCCTTCATGACCCAGCCCGCGAAATGCCCAAACGCAAAGATGTCAAAGTGGCTCAGGATCCGCTCCCAGGTGATCATGTGGCAGTTCACTGCATATTCCTGCAGGGGGAGAAAGGCCAAGTAAGACACGGACACAGAAGAGCCAAGTAAGACACGGACGAGCCAGGTAAGACAAGGACACAGAAGAGCCAGGTAAGACACGGACACAGAAGTGCCAGGTAAGACACGGACACAGAAGAGGCAGATAAGACACGTAACAAGACAGTGGTGGATGGGCAGTATGGTGAGTCATGATGATGCTAGCCTTGGATGCCCAGGCTTCGCTCACCTATAGTTGAGTCAAAGAGATTTGGGAGGAAGGCCTTGCGAGACTATGATGGTGCGCTGGAGGGAATAGCGGCCATTTTATGGGCTCCTGACCAATTGTGCTATTTTGTGTATTTTTTTGCACTGATCTTAACTTTTTTTGCAAATAATGTTTCTGCCATTGTTTCCTATGACCGAAAAGAGCTTCTGGACATCAGAACAGCCATTACTAACCTTGATTTGGATGAGGACTTCTACTTCAATGAGTCGGAGACAAAAGAGATATTGATTATCGCGGACCAGGCCCAAATCCCGAACACTCGAAGAAGGAGGAGACAGCGCCATAGAGGCCGGCTTGTGGGATACCTGACGAGACTACGTGGCAGAGTGGATAAATCGCCTCTACCCTCTGTTCTATTAGCGAACGTGCAATCACTGGAGAATAAACTCAGTTCAAGACTATCCTATCAACGTGATCTGAAGAACTGTAATATCCTATGTTTCTCAGAGTCGTGGCTGAACAAGGACATGGTAAATATAAATACATGTTTTTTCTATACATCGGCAGGACAGAACGGTGGCATCGAGGAAGCTCAGAGGAGGGTATGTGTGTATTTGTTAACAACAGCTGGTGCGCGATCTCTAATATTAAGGAAGTCTAGAGGTTCTGCTCACCTGAGTTAGAATACCTCATGATAAGCTGTACACCATACTATTTACCAAGAGAGTTTATCTATATTTTTCGTAGCTGTCTATTTACCACCACAAAACGATGCTGGCCTAAAACTGCACTCAACAAGCCGTAGAGGGCTATAAGCAAACAAGAAAATGCTCACCCAGAGGTGGCGCTCCTAGTGGCCAGTGGCTTTAATGCAGGAAAACTGAAATCCGTTTTACCTCAATTCTACCAGCATGTCACCTGTGCAACTAGAGGCGAAAAAACTATATATCACCTTTACTCCACATACATACATACACACACACAAAGCTCTCCCTCCATTTGTTAAATCTGGCCGTAACTTTATCCTCCCGATTCCTGCTTACAAGCAAAAACTCAAATATGAAGTACCAGTGACGCGCTCAATTCGGAAGTGGTCCAATAAAGCAGCTGCTAATCTACAGGACTGTTTCGCTAGCAGAGACTGGAAAATGTTCTGGGATTCATCTAATGGCATTGAGGAGTATACCACATCAGTCACCGGCTTCATCAGTAAGTGCATGGACGACATCCCAACAGTGACCGTACATACATATCCCAACCAGAAGCCATGGATTACAGGCAACATCCGCACTGAGCTAAAGGCTAGAGCTGCCGCTTTCAAGGAGCGGGACACTAATTTGGACGCTTATAAGAAACCCCGCTAAGCCCTCAAACAGGCAAAGCGTCAAATGACCAAGATCGAATCCTACTACACCGGCTCAGACGCTCGTCATATGTGGCTGGGCTTGCAAACTATCACAGATTACAAAGGGAAACCCAGCCGCGAGCTGTCCAGTGATAGGGGCCTACCAGATGAGCTAAATATCTTCTGTGCTCGCTTTGAGGCAAGCAACGCTGAACCATGCATGAAAGCACCAGCTGTTCCGGACGATTGAGTGATCACGCTCTCTGTAGCCAATTTTATTTATTTTAACCTTATTTTACCATGTAAATTGACTGAGAACACATTCTCATTTACAGCAACAACCTGGGGAATAGTTACAGGGGAGAGGAATGAGTCAATTGGAAGCTGGGGATGATTAGGTGGGCATGATTGTATGAGGACCAGATCAGGAATTTAGCCAGGTCACCAGGGTTAACAATCCTACTCTTACAATAAGTGCCATGGGGTCTTTAGTGACCACAAAGAGTCAGGACACCCATTTAACGTTCCATCCTAAAGACAGCACCCTTCACAGGACAATGTCCCCAATCACTGCCCTGGGGCATTGGGATTTATTTTTTAGACCAGAGGAAAGAGTGCCTCCTACTGGCCCTCCAACACCACTTCCAGCAGCATCTGGTCTCCCATCCAGAGACTGACCAGGACCAACCCTACTTAGCTTCAGAGGCAAGCCAGCAGTAAGATGCAGGGTGGTTTGCTGCTGGCAATGTGAGTAAGACCTTTAAACAGGTTAACATTCACAAGGCTGCAGGGCCAGATGGATTACCAGGACGCATACTCAGAGCATGTGCTGACCAGCTAGCAAGTGTCTTCACTGACATTTTCAACCTCTCCCTGACCCAGTCTGTAATACCTATGTTTCAAGCAGACCACCATAGTCCTTGTGCCCAAGAACGCCAAGGTAACCTGTCTAAAGGACTATCGCCTGTAGCACTCACATTTGTAGACATTAAATCTTTGAAAGGCTGGTCATGGCTCACATCAACACCATCATCCCAGACACCCTGGACGTATGCCACTCCAATTCGCATACCGCCCCAACAGATCCACAGATGATGCAAACTCTATTGCACTCCACACTGCCCCTTCCAACCTGGACAAAAGGAACATCTATGTGAGAATGCTGTTAATTTACTACAGCTCAGCGTTCAACACCATAGTTCCCTTCAAGCTCATCACTAAGCTAAGAACCCTGGGATTAAACACCTCCCTCTGCAACTTCCTGACGGGCCGCCCCAGGTGGTGAGGGTAGGCAACAACACATCCGGCACTCTGACCCTCAACACGGGGGCCCCTCAGGGGTGCGTGCTTAGTCCCTTCTTGTACTCCCTGTTCACCCACGACTGCGTGGCCGCGCACGACTCCAACACCATAATTAAGTTAGCTGACGACACAACAGTGGGTGGTAAGCCTGATCACCGACAGCGATGAGACAGCCTACAGGGAGGAGGTCAGAGACCTGGCAGTGGGGTCAGCAAGACAAAGGAGCTGATCGTGGACTACAGGAAACGGAGGGCCGAGCACGCGCCCATCCACATCGACAGGGCTGTAGTATTGAGAGAATCTTGACTGGCTGCATCACCGCTTGGTATGGCAACTACTTGGCATCCGACCGCAAGGTGCTACAGTGGGTAGTGCGTACGGCCAAGTACATCACTGGGGCCGAGCTCCCTGACATCCAGGACCTCCATACCAGGCGGTCAGCTTCTACCCCCAAGCCATAAGACTGCTAAATAGTTAGTTAAATAGTTAACCAAATAGTTTCCCGTACTATCTGCATTGACCCTTTTTGCACTAACTCGTCTCATCACATACGCTGCTGTTACTGTTTATTATCTATCCTGTTGCCTAGTCACTTTATCCCTACCTATATGTACTGTACATACCTACCTCAATTACCTTGTACACCTGCACATCGACTCGGTACTGGTACCACGTGTATATTTCAAAGTTATCGTTTCTCAGTGTGTATTTATTCCTCGTTATAATTGTTCTATTATTTCTCGTTTCTCCCTACATCGTTGGGAACTGCCCGAACTTCACTGATAGTCTAAACCAGTTGTTTATGAAGCGTGTGACAAATACAATTTTATTTTAAGTGTAACAGCCATTTAATTTTCTTTATCTCACAGCTTTTGTATGATGAGATAAGTTGTCAATATTTAACAGTACCAGTTTTACTAATAACGTTTTTGAAACTGTCCCTCATACATGGCAACAGTATCCACATGGGCAGGGCAGGCTGATGCCAATCGTTTAACCCAATGCTGAATAATCCTTTAGGCTCAGTGGTAACTCTGTCCTCAACGTCTTATGGTTCGCCCTCTTACAGAAAGCTGGTATTACCTTCTGCAAATTTCATTGGATAACATTACCACACAGGGAGTGGTGGAGTGGAGAATCCAAACTCAAACTATGATCACTTAATCAGCGTCTAGGGGCAACTTCACCCTACTCACGAATATGGTGTCTGGCATGAGGTGGATACTGTAGCATACAGAGATTAAAATGACTTACCATGACATCAGCCTCACGGGTAGCGTAGCGTAGGTTGGGGTCCACCCAGTACATGATCCTCTTCACCTGGGCCCAGTTCAGAAAGATGAGGAAGACCAGGAACAGGAAGTACAGAACACTCAGACCTGACGACAACAGGAAGGAACCAATCAGAGCGGAGTTCCATGGACATGGTTCCATAAAGGAGCTCCACTGACGATGTGACTTGTTGTACTGTGCAGTAGGCCTACTCACCAAATACCATGCGCCAAATCGCAGGATGTGGTCTGGTGAATGGACCTGAAGAGGATTATTAATGCATTTACATGTATCAACCATTATCAGAGTGGATTGACCAAAACCCTCATATACTGCACTTCAAAAGTTAACGTAGCATAACCGCTAGCAGTGAGTATCCCATTCACTCACAGTCAAAACCATGTCAAGCTGCAAGAGGCCATGCTGAAGACTAGTTTTGGACCTTGGATGAACCAGAAAGACCTGAATGTCTATTATGTGACCATTTATCTACACTAGAACAACATTCCTCCCACCCACCCCATGCAGACACACCCTTTCTACCAGGTGCTGGGCTGGGCTATTGTCAAGTACAAGGCAGTGACTGAGTGAGTACCATTGGGGAAGGCCAGGACACTGATGACGAGGAAGAAGAAGACAACCAACAGGAAACCCACTCGAAAGTTGTTGTCAACATCTGCATCATCCCTGGCAAAGAGAGCAGGGTTTGATATCAAAAAGCATTGGCTGAGATATGCAATATGTACATTATTCTTAGAGGATAAAGTGAGGTTTACTTTGATACAGTAAAAGTCAAATGTGACATTTAAAAAAAGTTTGTTTGATTATTGCATGTTCAGCACTGTAAATTATTACAATAAAGAACATTAAAGGCCCAGTGCAGTCAAAAACGTGATTTTCCTGTGTTTTATATATTTTCCATACTATGAGGTTGGAATGATACTGTGAAATTATGACAATTATGATAATGCCCTTTTAGTGTGAAAGCTGTTTGAAAAGAGCAGCTGAAATTTCAGCTTGTTTTGGTGGGATGGAGTTTTGGCCTGCCTGGTGACAACACCAGGCCGTAAAGTATTTCATAGACCAATACGAATGAGAGTTCCAAACCTCTCTGCCAATAACAGCTTGTTTTCAGTTTTCCCCTCCCCACTCAGAGCACTCCCAGACAGTCCTAACAAAATTCTTACTTGAGAAATTGCTCTTAGCTATGGATGCACTGATTGACCATCCATGATATCAAAAGTATAGTTTTAACCATGTTTTGAGTCTATATAGTGTTTGTTTACATTTACCTTGTTTACAAACATTGGAGTAAAACAAGCTTATATTTTGGGTTCTGATGGGGTATGACAGTTGAACTATGCTCATGAAGCATTTATAACTTATATTCTTCAAGAATCAATGGGTACATATAAGTCCAAAAATGGACGTAGCAACTGCAGATTTACCCTTTAAATGTCTAATCATCTGTAGTTAGGCCTCCTGTAGCTCAGTTGGTAGAGCATGGCGCTTGCAACGCCAGGGTTGTGGGTTCGATTCCCACGGGGGGCCAGTATGAAAAATGTATACACTCACTAACTGTAAGTCGCTCTGGATAAGAGCGTCTGCTAAATGACTAAAATGTAGTTTAATTATACAATTTAGGTTTACACTTGGGTTAGATAGCTAGGCCAAGTTATCACAACCACTAGACCTACTGGCAAGTCAAATGAGCTGTCGACGGTTATTGGGTTACCTGGAAAAGACGAAGTACATCAAGCTAGCCACAGTGAACGTCAAAAGGGTGAGAGTGTGAGGCTTGTAGAAAAAGTTGATGCTGATGTCCTCCACTTGTTGCTCGTTAATCATCTGAAAGTGTAACATGTCATTCACATCATCCTTGCTTAATTTCTGGGACCCCAAAGCAGGCGCCATGGCGAGGGATAAGGAGTTTCTTCCACAACATTCCCTGTGTCAGCACTTCTCGACAGGACAGGTTGACCTGTCTTTAAATAAATTGATGAGGACTGGGTATGGGCGGAGAGAGGACTGAGCAAACCTGAAAACGGCCAATCAACTCAACAAACTATAGGGGTGTGGTGGGAATGCACATTCCAATACCAACACTCCCAATTAATTCCACTGCAATCTTTCTTTAAAAATAGTTTACATTTTACTATTTAGATCACCAGAAATTCACAATGAAAGGACAAGGGAGTTTTTTAAATTGGTCCTTCATAGCTTGTTTTAGGTTGATCTGGCTAATTCCCCTGCTGTATGCGTATTTTGGTACGTCCTTTGGAGGGGACGCTTAATGATTCCGTGAGAGCGCACACGTGAGTCGACTGACATTGGCTCTATCTGTTGTTGTTTCTACGTCTGCTCAGCGGACATATTCATGTTTTGACCCATATTTCTGTAATTTATTGCATGGTTTCATCCATTTTGAACTTGCGAAAACGACTTTATCTCTATCTGCTTGCTGGCTACCCGTATGATTGCTCTATTCAAGCTACCTAGCTAGCCATTAGCTCAATGAAACATGCCCCTCAATCATTGTTTATAATCTATTGTTCTCTACACAACAACAACATTCTCCACCAGTCAAGCTCAAATATTCACAGTAGTGGCTAAACAACGTGTGACTTGCGTGACATTTTATTCCAGTTAGCTGCATATATTTAATGTACTCTTGTGTTTCTACCACATATCTCTCCATGGCTTCAACCTGTATCCAGCTGTGTCAGAGAGGTACATATTTACTGTCAAGGACTGTGGGTATGATCACCCTCCAGTATTCCACCGATGCCCAGCATTGCCCTGCAGCCCTCCGGAATTATTTCAGTGTTCCAGTCTTGCCCTCCATGCTCCAGAGAAGACAGAACCCATCTCAGACGCAACAGAGGTGGAAACTAGGAGTGCGGAGTTACTATGAATCTCATGCCAAGATCCAACCATCTCAAACGAAACACAAGGATACTGATGAGTTCCCTAGGACTAATATGGTGCCGTATCAGAATTCTCTCTCCCATCAACTCAGAGATGGAGGTATGTCGCTGAAGGAGTGGCAGACAGCTTTAGGTACTAATGCTACCCCTGTACACACACACACACTGTGGTCATTTCTCCCTAATGTTTTTGCCCTCTCCAGATTTGGAAGATGCCCCAGGCCACTCTGCATTAGAAGAGATCAGTGATGAGGAGGCGGTTCGTATGGACATCCCAGCTGCCCTGCCTGCTGTATCCATCTCCCTCAAAGACTATGTCAACGAGTCAGAGACACTCAGCAAGCTTGTACAGCTAGGTAGGTTCAGTCCTTTTAGGGTTTGTATCTGATTAGCCATTACTTCCCCATCTAGTGCAGGGATGGGCAACTTGGTGGCCAATTCAGCGAACAGGTCCGTAACCAGGGTTTGCGTTTTAGCGAGGTGGGATGGGTTGGGGGGTGGAGTGCCCCTCCCCACAGGAAATTTTTTAAAAGTCTAAGCTCATTTACTGCATTTCTATATAATTTAAAAAAAGGTTAAATGCTATTTGGAGAACAGCAAATACAAGCAAAAATTACCCCATCCATTATCACCTTGGCTGCTGTAGGTTCATTCAACTCAGTCGATCTACAAACATATACAGTGGGGAAAAAAAGTATTTAGTCAGCCACCAATTGTGCAAGTTCTCCCACTTAAAAAGATGAGAGAGGCCTGTAATTTTCATCATAGGTACGTAGGTGTCACACCCTGGTGCTGGGACTCATTATTGTTTATCCAGGGTGTGTGCAGTCTATGTGTTTATGTTCTAGGTTGGGTGTCTAGGTTGTTGTTTTTCTAGGTTTGTTCAATGACTCCCAATCGGAGGTAACGAGTGTCAGCTGTTCGGCTCGTTATCTCTGATTGGGAGCCATATTTATTCTGTATGTTTTCCTGTGGGGTTTGTGGGTTTTTGTTTCCGTGTGGCTGTTTGTTGTTATTTCAGCAGTGGAACTTCACGTATCGTATTTTGTTGTTTTCTCTGTGGTCACTTTAATTTAATAAAGTCATCATGTATCTCGGAACACGCGCTGCGTATTGGTCTCATCCTTCAGACGATCGTGACAGAAAAACCCACCACAACAAGACCAAGCAGCGTGTGAAGCGGCAACAGGACCCAGCCATAAAGGATTCATGGACATGGGAGGAGATACGGGCTGGAAAGGGTCCTTGGGCACAACCAGAGGAGTACCACCGCCCTCGTGAAGAGCTGGAGGCAGCTGCAGCCGAGAGGAGGTGGTATGAGGAGGCAGCGCGGAGTCGAGGCTGGAAGCCCGTGGTTACTCCCCAAAAATTTCTTGGGGGGGGGCTAAAAGGGAGTGTGGCGAAGGCAGGTAGGAGACCTGCGCCTACTCCCTGGACTGACCGTGGAGAGCGGGAGTACGGGCAGACACCATGTTACGCAGTAGAGCGCATGGTGTCTCCTGTACGCAGGCATAGCCCGGTGCGGTACATTCCAGCTCCTCGTATCGGCCGGGCTAGATTGAGTGTTGAGCCGGATGTCATGAGGCCGGCCCCACGCAGCAGGCCACCAATGCGTCTCCTCGGGCCGGCTTACATGGCACCAGCCCTACGTATGGTTTCCCCGGTTCGCCCACATAGCCCGGTGCGGGTTATTCCTCCTTCCCGTACTGGTCGGGCGACGGGGAGCATACAACCAGGTAGGGTTGGGCAGGCTCAGTGCTCAAGGGAGCCAGTACGCCTGCACGGTCCGGTATTTCCGGCGCCACCTCCCCGCTCCAGCCCAGTACCACCAGTGCCTACACCACGCACCGAGCCTCCTGTGTGTTCCCAGAGTCCTGTGCGTCCTGTTGCTGCTCCCCGCACTAGCCCTGAGATGCGTGTCCTCAGCCCGGGACCACCAGTTCCGGCACCACGCACTAGGACTTATGTGCGTCCCCAGGGTCCTGCATGCCCTGTTGCTTCTCCCCGCACTAGCCCTGAGATGCGTATCCTCAGCCCGGTACCTCCTGTTCCGGCACCACGCACCAGGCCTACGATGCGCCTCAGACGGCCAGAGTCTGCCGTCTGCCCAACGGGGCCTGAACTGTCCGTCTGCCCAACGCCGTCTGAACTGCCCGTCTGCCCAACGGCGCCTGAACTGCCCGTCTGCCCAACGCCGTCTGAACTGTCCGTCTGCCAAGCGCCGCAGGAGCTGCCCGTCTGCCATGAGCCTGCAAAGCCGCCCGTCTGCCATGAGCCTACAGAGCCGTCCGCCAGACCGGAGCCGCTAGAGCTCTCCGCCAGACAGGAGCAGCCAGAGCCTTCCGCCAGACAGGATCAGCCAGAGCCTTCCGCCAGACAGGAGCAGCCAGAGCCTTCCGCCAGACAGGATCAGCCAGAGCCTTCCGCCAGACAGGATCAGCCAGAGCCGTCCAGCCGGGATCCGCCAGAGCCGTCCAGCCGGGATCCGCCAGAGCCGTCCAGCCGGGATCCGCCAGAGCCGTCCAGCCGGGATCCGCCAGAGCCGTCCAGCCGGGATCCGCCAGAGCCGTCCAGCCGGGATCCGCCAGAGCCGTCCAGCCGGGATCCGCCAGAGCCGACCAGCCAGGATTCGCCATTCAGCCTGGTACTGCCCCTTAGTCCGGTACTGCCCCTTAGTCCGGTACTGCCCCTTAGTCAGGTGCTGCCCCTTAAACCGGTGGGGGTCATTTGGAGGAGGCTACATAAGCGGGAAGTGACTATGGTGGGGTGGTGGTCTAGGCCGGAGCCAGAACCGCCACCGAGGAGGTATGCCCGCCCAGCCCTCCCCTGTTTGGGGGTTTTGAGGCGCGGTCGCAGTCCGCGCCTTTAGGGGGGGGTACTGTCACACCCTGGTGCTGGGACTCATTATTGTTTATCCAGGGTGTGTGCAGTCTATGTGTTTATGTTCTAGGTTGGGTGTCTAGGTTGTTGTTTTTCTAGGTTTGTTCAATGACTCCCAATCGGAGGTAACGAGTGTCAGCTGTTCGGCTCGTTATCTCTGATTGGGAGCCATATTTATTCTGTATGTTTTCCTGTGGGGTTTGTGGGTTTTTGTTTCCGTGTGGCTGTTTGTTGTTATTTCAGCAGTGGAACTTCACGTATCGTATTTTGTTGTTTTCTCTGTGGTCACTTTAATTTAATAAAGTCATCATGTATCTCGGAACACGCGCTGCGTATTGGTCTCATCCTTCAGACGATCGTGACAGTAGGCGTAGTGTGTTATTGATGGTAGGCTTTGTTACTTTGGTCCCAGCTCTCTGCAGGTCATTCACTAGGTCCCCCCGTGTGGTTCTGGGATTTTTGCTCACCGTTCTTGTGATCATTTTGACCCCACGGGGTGAGATCTTGCGTGGAGCCCCAGATCGAGGGAGATTATCAGTGGTCTTGTATGTCTTCCATTTCCTAATAATTGCTCCCACAGTTGATTTCTTCAAAACAAGCTGCTTACCTATTGCAGATTCAGTCTTCCCAGCCTGGTGCAGGTCTACAATTTTGTTTCTGGTGTCCTTTGACAGCTCTTTGGTCTTGGCCATAGTGGAGTTTGGAGTGTGACTGTTTGAGGTTGTGGACAGGTGTCTTTTATACTGATAACAAGTTCAAACAGGTGCCATTAATACAGGTAACGAGTGGAGGACAGAGGAGCCTCTTAAAGAAGAAGTTACAGGTCTGTGAGAGCCAGAAATCTTGCTTGTTTGTAGGTGACCAAATACTTATTTTCCACCATAATTTGCAAATAAATTCATTAAAAATCCTACAATGTGATTTTCTGGATGTTTCTTTCTCAATTTGTCTGTCATAGTTGACGTGTACCTATGATGAAAATTACAGGCCTCTCTCATCTTTTTAAGTGGGTGAACTTGCACAATTGGTGGCTGACTAAATACGTTTTTCCCCCACTGTAGCCTATTAGCTATACAATTCTAATGTTATAACCCTGAAAGGGGGGACATATGAGAAATTATTCACACTGACACATAGCATCAGTGACAAAACGAAAACATAGGACATTTTTTAAACTGTATTCATTGCATTTGAATGTTGGCCTATAGGGAAGATATGCCATGTGGAGATGTTCATATTGAAACATACCTTTTTTATTTTTTGTTCCTAACTTTTTTGATAAGATATTTACATATGTGTTATTTCATAGTTTTGATGTCTTCACTATTATTATACAATGTAGAAAATAGTAAAAAATAAAGAAAAACCCTTGAATGAGTAGGTGTTCTAAAACGTTTGACCGGTAGTGTATATTTATGTTATTCCTTGTTTTTTCAAATTATAAAAAAATACGGAGGTCCGGACCTTGTATGTAGTTACGGCCATTTCAGCAAAAAAAATTAGATTGGTAAATTAGTCTAGCGGCCAGCTATCTAAACTTGTAGTAATCATGGTCAAATTACAGACCGGGTGGCCTCCATTGATTTTGTTAGTCACTCTCACTTAGATATCATATTAAAAACGGCGAACATGTCTCTCCACCCTTTGGCAAAATGTGTTGAATTGTAGGAAATTAGCTGTAAAACGGCACATTTTGTTATAAAATTCAAAAATCTTCTCTCCGCCTCGTGGCAAAATGTGTAGAATTCCAGCAAACTTGGTTTAAAACTTCAACATTTTCTCTACGCCCCATTGCAAAATTTGTAGAATTGCATGAAATTTGCTCCAATTTTTATTTAATTTTATCTCCGCTGTCCAGAGGGGGGCCGCTAAAATGCTTTGCTCGCAAGGTGGGGGCAAAATTTAGCTTAGGGCCCCCAAAAGGCTAGGGCCGGCTCTGACTGCATGTGTGGGTATGCCGACCTGCGAGCCACTGAGGCCCCTCATGTTGGGTTCAGATTTTGTGTGGCCCCCACCCCCATCAAAGTGCCCATCCCTGGTCTAGTATGAAGTGAACCAGAGCAATAGATATTCTGTATATCTATGTCTCTGGATCGTATTGACCAGGCACCAAGCTGAAATCAATGGACAAATGGGGAGGGATTACATGAATTTACGCAAATATAAACGTTTGTTTATGTTTTCCACTTCAAAGCATTTTGCCACAGTGTGCACTTATGAATGCGACCCTGGTGTTAACCCTTTGGTTCCCTCTTCAGGTGTTCGGCTATGGAAACTGGAGCAGAGACCCAAAATGGGCTCCATGCTGCTGAGGCTGGACGTCCAGACAGACGTGGCCCCCCGGCTGGTGTTCCTGAAGCAGCTGGGAGTGGAGGACTCTCGGCTGGGCTACCCGATCAGCCACAACCCTTTCAACCTCACAGAGAGCCTGGAGAACCTGCAGGCCAGATACAGAGGCAGATATTGTGGTTGTCGTATTGGCAGGTTGAGTTTGCCACAGTCAGCAACACATAGGGTTGACTATCTTAGGGACAGAGAGTACACTTGGTGTTTCCATCTGATATACCTATAGCTGTAGACAAGTGTTGTATCACCTGTCTGTCAGCTTCAGCTCTTATAGGACTATGGCAGGTGATACATTTCATTGATACATTATTTAGAAATGATCTGTAGTATAAAATGAGGTAATAATCTCTATTTTTCCACATTAGGGTGGCATATCATGGGTCCAAGAAGTTCAGTGCTGAGTCTGTGGCCTCCATGGTGTCCAGAGCTCCATACCTGCTGAACTTCAGTGTGAATAGGATGGACAACCGCCTGGGATTCTACCATCAAATCAATTTTTATTTGCCACATGCGCCGAATACAACAGGTGTAGACATTACCGTGAAATGCTTACTTACAGCCCTTAACCAACAATGCATTTATTTTTTAATAAAAAAGTAAAATAAAACAACAATAACAAAAAAGTGTTGAGAAAAAAAGAGCAGAAGTAAAATAAAAGAACAGTAGGGAGGCTATATACAGGGGGGTACCGGTGCAGAGTCAATGTGCGGGGGCACCGGCTAGTTGAGGTAATATGTACATGTACATGGGTAGAGTTAAAGTGACTATGCATAAATAATTAACAGAGTAGCAGCAGCGTAAAATGATGGGGTGGGGGTGGGGGGGGGGGGGGGGGGGGGGGGCAGTGCAGTGCAGTGCAGTGCAGTGCAAGTAGTCCGGCTAGCCATGATTAGCTGTTCAGGAGTCTAATGGCTTGGGGGTAGAAGCTGTTGAGAAGCCTTTTGGACCTAGACTTGGCGATCCGGTACCGCTTGCCGTGCGGTAGCAGAGAGAACAGTCTATGACTAGGGTGGCTGGAGTCTTTGACAATTTTGAGGGCCTTCCTCTGACACCGCCTGGTATAGAGGTCCTGGATGGCAGGAAGCTTGACCCCAGTGATGTACTGGGCCGTACGTACTACCCTCTGTAGTGCCTTGCGGTCGGAGGCCATACCAGGCAGTGATGCAACCAGTCAGGATGCTCTCGATGGTGCAGCTGTATAACCATTTGAGGATCTGAGGACCCATGCCAAATCTTTTCAGTCTCCTGAGGGGGAATAGGCTTTGTCGTGCCCTCTTCACGACTGTCTTTGTGTATTTGGACCATGATAGTTTGTTGGTGATGTGGACACCAAGGAACTTGAAGCTCTCAACCTGTTCCACTACAGCCCCGTCGATGAGAATGGGGGCGTGCTCTGTCCTCTTTTTTTTCCTGTAGTCCACAATCATCTCCTTTGTCTTGGTCACGTTGAGGGAGAGGTTGTTATCCTGGCACCACACGGCTAGGTCTCTGACCTCCTCCCTATAGGCTGTCTCATCGTTGTCGGTGATCAGGCCTACCACTGTTGTGTCGTCGGCAAACTTAATGATGGTGTTGGAGTCGTGCCTGGCCATGCAGTCATGGGTGAACAGGGAGTACAGGAGGGGACTGAGCACGCACCCCTGAGGGGCCCCCGTGTTGAGGATCAGTGTGGCAGATGTGTTGTTACCTACCCTTACCACCTGGGGGCGGCCCGTCAGGAAGTCCAGGATCCAGTTGCAGAGGGAGGTGTTTAGTCCCAGGATCCTTAGCTTAGTGATGAGCTTTGAGGGCACTATGGTGTTGAACGCTGAGCTGTAGTCAATGAATAGCATTCTCACGTAGGTGTTCCTCTTGTCCAGGTGGGAAAGGGCAGTGTAGAGTGCAATAGAGATTGCATCATCTGTGGATCTGTTGGGGCGGTATGCAAATTGGAGTGGGTCTAGGGTTTCTGGGATAATGGTGTTGGGCCTCAGGGCTCAGAAGGTCAGGTTTGAATTTGGAAAACAATTTGGTGTGAAAGGATTGACCCAAGACAAACACAATTGATCACATTGTTTTGTCCCACTACATTTTTCATAGAATAATCACACCACAAATTACATACAGTAAGATTATGAATAAGATTATTTTACCCATACATTCTTAATCAATTGTATGTTCTTTCAGACACGGGATATCGTGATTCGCCTTCCCAGACTTCTGTGTGGGAGTTTGGAGCCAGTTAAGGAGAATCTTAAGGTAAGAAAAGAGTTGTGATATGTCTTAATTCTTGTAAAAGAAAAAGGTTGAATTCTCAGAATCCATCCATCAGTTTATAATTGTAAATAAATCCTGTTTGATAAATCCGGCAGGAGAGTTTGAGTTATGAAAGTTGGACAGAGGATCTCCAAATCTCTGTGCAAGAAACACTTGGATGAACTTCAAAAAATGAATGCTATTTTCTGGCAATTGTGCCGTTATTATGTGCCAGATATTAAGACTACAAACTGTTATAAATGGCCCATTTGCGAGATTGACTTGTTATTTCAATAGGCATAGGTTACAGACTAAAATCTGGGTTTATAATTGCAATTCAACTTTGCCATGGTTTGCTGAGCTAGATGCAGGTAGCCTATAGTCCCTGATAGGCCATGTCTCATTTTAGGGAAAAGTACACAATGAAACTGACATTAAATGTGAAGAATGATGATCAATTGATAACTTCCAATTTAATTAACTAAACATGGCCATTTATAATCGCATAATAACACAAGGCTACAACAACAAACTGAGTTATAGGCTATTTATTAAATATGTTTGCCAGCTCCAGGTAGGCTAAACAAGTGGCACAAATGGATTTGCAATGACTCCAGTGATATTGTCATTTCAATATATTTATTGTATCAAATGGTAGGCTACAGTAGCCTGCAATGGCATATACATTAATAGGCTACATTTGCATCTGTTGGCTATAAATTAGGCTATCATTCAATGTAACTTTTAGTGTGAACTTTTTCCCATAACACAAGCACATGAGAGTTCCATAACTTCCATTTCAAATTTCCACCTTAGACCCTAGAACCCTAGAACTGAGCATGAGTAAAACCCTTCGCTTGATACTGTTATCTATAAGAAAAGTCGACATTAGAATGCAGTTGACTTTAAACCACCTCTAAGCGAATTTATCTAAAGCGCTCTAGGGCGCCTAAAGTAGTTTTCCAATGCTTTGTGGCCGTTATATCAGTTCTAGCGCGTGAATATGTTTTATGGATAAAGGGTGTCTCCATAATGACCAATCTAAATAGCCTACCTCCAACTGGGAGAAAGTTGTCAGGACTTACGCACATGCTGCTCTGTCTCAGTGCCTCAGCTGCCTCTGCTACAGCACTCTCTCAATCAGTGATCTCAACTCACACACCCCTCCCGCCCTCCCCCTCTCCACCATTCATTCACTCACTCAGTAACAGCCTGCTCACTGTCTGATAGTCAGCAGCAGCAGGTCACAGTCAAATATTATTTTTTTAAGAGAAAGGCAATGAAAATAATTCCAAACAATACAAAAATGACTTTGTAATGTTACATACCCACTAAATAAATCCCACAGATAATATAGACAATAATTCTGATCATAAAATACTCTTAAGCCCTTCATGGGGGTCATATTGAGGTCATTTTGACCGTAGTCCAGCGGCTACGGGGAAATGTTTTGGACTTAGTGATAAAGCCACCAAAGTTCACACACAGCTAGGGCATGTCTAAAGTATTTTTGGCTATAGTGCCATCGCAGATTTTTCCCATTACCCACATGGGGTCATGTCCAATATGGCTGCTGAAAAATAGTCTAAGAAACCCAAGATAGGTAACTGGTTGGATAGATGTCACCAGGGGTACTCTGCTCCAGTCAGAGAATAAGCAGACGACAGAGACCGTGCCAAAGTTCACATATTTATTAAGGACTTGTGGTTGGACAAGGCAAAGTTGGATTTGTGTGTGGTTCGGCAACAAAAGAGAGACATTATGAGCAGGTTGCATAAAAGGTAAAGGTGATAAGGATTAATCTATTAGACCAATATATCTAAATAATTAAAATAAGGATATTACATGACATCTTAATGTTATGACTTAACAAAAATATGTGGACAATTGGTGTCACAAGTGTAGAGGAGTAGGCAGTTGCAGGTTTAGAACTACTGAATTTATTTAAGCACCATTGATCAAAGCAGAACGAAACCAAAACGCTGTTGTGCTCAAAATATATCTTAATAAACAAAAAGGCTAAAGTAAAGTACTCAGGAAATAGTAGGAGAGATTCCTCTCAGGAAAACAAGTAACATTTACAATGACCGACAAATGACAGAGGGAGTAAATATACAGTGATAGAGTGGGGATTGGAACCAGGTGTGTGTAATGATGACGAGACAAGTCCGGAGATGATAGGGGATGTAGCTCAGTTGGTAGAGCATGGCGTTGTGGGTTCGATAAAATAATGTATGCGCTAACTGTAAGTCGCTCTGGATAAGAGCATCTGCTAAATGACTAAAATGTAAAATGTAATGATGAGTGAAGGGCGTTTGCCAGCATTAGGTTCGGCAGCAGCTAGAAGGCCGATGGCGAACGCCTGGGCTGAACAGGATGGGGAGCCAAAGCGAAGGCTGGTGTGACAATTGGAAACAAACTTACTCTTAACTTGGACACGCACAACTGGAAAGAAACTGAGGAATGTCTTGACAGGATTTAAATATACCGAACAACAATATCAAAGCAACATGTAAAGTGTTGGTCCCATGTTTCATGCTCTGAAATAAAATATCCCAGAAATGTTCCATACTCACAAAAGCTTATTTCTCTCAAATTTTGTGCACAAATTTGTTTCTGGTAAACTCCTCAATGCCATTGGATGAATCCCGGAACATATTCCAGTCTGTGCAAGCGAAACAGTCCTGTAGCTTAGCATCCGCTTCATCAGACCACTTCTGTATTGAGCGCTTCACTGATACTTCCTGTTTGAGTTTTTGATTGTAAGCAGGAATCGGGAGGATAAGAGTTATGGTCAGATTTGCCAAATGGAGGGCGAGGGAGAGCTCTGTGTGGAGTAAAGGTGATTAGAGTTTTTTCGCCTCTAGTTGCACAGGTGACATGCTGATAGAAATGAGGTAAAACAGATTTCAGTTTTCCTGCATTAAAAGGTCCCCGGCCACTAGGAGCACCGCCTCTGGGTGAGCATTTTCTTGTTTGCCTTTGGCCCTATACAGCTTGTTGAGTGCGGTCTTAGTGCCAGCATCGGTTTGTGGGGGTAAATAGTATGGTCTACAACTTATCATGAGGCATTCTAACTCAGGAGCAGAACCTTGAGACTTCCTTAATATTAGAGATTGCGCACCAGCTGTTGTTAACAAAGAGACACACACCACCTCCCTTGATCTTCCCCGATGCCAACGTTCTGTCCTGCCGATGTATAGAAAAAACAGCTAGGTTTATATTTAGCATGTCCTTGTTCAGCCACGACTCAGAAACACAGGATATAACAGTTCCTCAGAACATTTTGATAGAATAGTCTCGAACAGAGCTCATCCAGTTTATTCTCCAGTGATTGCACGTTCGCCAATGAACAGAGGGTAGAGGCGATTGATCCACTCTCCGACGTAGTCTCGTCAGGTATCCTGCACGCCGGCCTCTATAGCGCCGTCTCCTCCTTCTTCGAGTGTCGGGATTTGGGCCTGGTCCGGGATAATCAGTCTTTCGCCTCTGACTCTTTGAAGTAGAAGTCCTCATCCAAATCGAGGTTAGTGATAGCTGTTCTGATGTCCACAAGCTCTTTTCGGTTATAGGAAACAATGGCAGAAACATTATGTACAAAAAAGATAAGATCAGCTCAAAATAGCACAATTGGTCAGGAGCCTGTAAAACGGGTGCTATTTCCTCCAGCGCCATTTTCACTAGTACAAATAGTTATGTTTTTGGGTTATTACATATTTATTAACTTATTTCCTGATATCTTCTAAACTACCCACAATGCACTATTTCTCAATATCCTATGGAGGATCTACTCTGTGCTACTGAGTTCGTATGCTAGCTCGGTAGCTAGCTCAAGTAATTACATTCCAGACCAAGTGTAGGTGGTGGTGAGCTACAATCCACCAATCACAGGAAGTGTGATGTAAACAAGCAGCAGATGGGGCACGTACGACCATGCAGCATGCTCTTCACGGACATGTGGCTATGTTATCTTGTGTTATCTAGTGGGAACCCGTTAGCACGGCAGGCTCTGGTGCCTTCTTCCCGTTGGCTCAAAACGAAAGAAAATCATTCCTGCTTGCTCTAATTTTGTAGTACCTTGTCTGTTCTTCTTTATGATTTATCAACTTTTCAGCATGTTCTCTGTGAAGTAAGCTACGGGAGTTTTGTAACTTTTTCCAACTTGGCTTAGCTTTAGTATGGAGAAAAAAAACAAAAAACTAACTGTATGTCGCTCTGGATAAGAGCGTCTGCTAAAGAAAATTACTAAAATTACTAAATGTAATAACTCGAAAAATAGAAAATTGAAGTGTAACTTTGCATTAGGACTTTTGATGTGTATACTAATGCAAATCCATGTTACATGTGGTTACGTTTATGCTACCTACCCTTTTAAATGTAAAATACTGAAAATGAGAATGAAAGTATGTTCAAGAATCAGCAATGTTGAGACCCTCAATTCGTCGGGGCATGGACTCTACAAGGGGTCGAAAGTGTTCCTCAGGGATGCTGGCCCATGTTGACTCCAATTCTTGCGTTGCAGTTCTTGACACAAACCGGTGTGCCTAGCACCTACTACCATTCCCCGTTCAAAGGCACTTACATGTTGTGTCTTGCCCATTCACCCTCTGAATGGCACACATACACATTCACCTGGTCAGTCTGTAATGGAAAGAGCAGGTGTTCATAATGTTTTGTATACATGGCATACTTGGGCCATTTTGTGTTCTCCAGACGCCCTCAAACATTATAAGCCATCATTGGGCTGTATGTACCAATTATTTATGGAGATATGGCCATGTGAATCCTGTCCAATATGGCCCTATGGAGCTGGTTTGTGGTCATTTTGGAAAACTGAGTATAATCAGGGGTGTAGTGCTGTCGGAGCGACGAATCAATGTCTTGCAAGATAACTTAATTAATGATGAATTATTATTCTGCATAATAGCCTGAGTTTAATAGCATACTATAATGTTACTGTAAGACCAAAAACACCACGTAATTTCTTATGAGATTTAAGGATGATTGTGCTGAATGGTCAAGTTCTCATGATGCGGCCAAAACTAAACGCCATAGGATAAATGTGCTGTGATGGAAGCAATACAGGTAGGCTAGTCTGTAGCTTGTTTAAGATCATCTGCTCTGAAATCCGCTCAGAGTATTTACTCACATCACTGAAGAGGATCTAAATGCATATTCTCATGAAACTGAGAGATCAAATGGTAATGGTTGGCATTCAGATGCAGCTTGGCCATTTTTCACCCGTAAAAAATCTTTCACAATTGGCTGAAAGGTCTCATCATGAAAGTATTTTGTTAAAATGGGTTACCTGTCTCTCTGCTGGACATAATACATTCCTAGGGCATTTTACCTAAAGTGACATGTACAGGGCAGGTTTCCTGCAGTGGCGTCATTAGGCCTGGGCTTCTGGGGCTTCAGCCCCGGATGTTTTTGGTCCAGCCCCGAACCTTTTGATATGAGTGTTCATAACCACACATCACCTGCGCTATGCAGTATAAAAATAAAAAGTTTTACTGACATATTTAATATTTAAAAACAAAAACATCTATACAATATACTGCTCTAGGTAGTAGCATGCACTGCAAGTAGCTCTTGGAGTGGCGTGGTGCCTGCTGTGATTGGTCGAGATTTCACAACGCAGTGGACCGCTCAGGTCCCTTGACCCCTCCCCCCACCCCTACAGCACCGGTTAGATGTCAATGTCATCACTCCCCGAGCCAACTAGGTGAAAAATCTGTCGATGTGCCCTTGAGCAAGGCACTTAACCCTAATTGCTCCTGTAAGTCACTCTGGATAAGAGCGTCTGCTAAATGACTAAAATGTAGATGTAAATCGTAGTTCGTCTCTACTATTATGTGGGGAACTTTTATTTTGAAATGTTCCGAAATTCTGTAACCCGGAAGTACTTTCTTAGTGTTGCTGACTGGCCTCTGATTCATTTGACCCACAATTCCACTCAAGCTTTCTTAGTCAGAACAACATGGCGTCGAGGGCACCAGGTAAAAATCACCTGACTTTAAGCATTTCTTTAGCCCAAATCGAGATGAAACATTGTTGAGTAAAGTGTGATGTTGATTTTTGAAAACATCAAAATCTAATGCGGAGTGTTTGGGTGTGTTCAAATCCATGTTTTTTAAAAATCTATTTTGTCGTGTCCTCTACTGAGTGTCCTAACTAACGTTAAGCTAGCAATGGCAAATCAAGCGAAGGCTCAGTGGTGTATGCCAGACTGCTAGTGACAAATTTAACCTTTAAATGTAATATATGCCAAATGCATTTTCAATTGATAGGTAAAACAGTGCTTCGGTCTGATCAACTTTCAAACGCCACGTCAGTACAGATCGATGATTATCAAACACTAAGCATCTATTGCCTAGCTTTAGCTAACTTGGTAGTTGTAAACATATAGCTAGTTAGCTAAAATTAAAACAAAGCAAGATAAGTTGACATGCAAGCCAGCACAACTTGGCTAGCTAACAGTACCCGGTATTACTACTGACATTGATTATAATCATGTTTGATGTCCTCTATCCATACTTCCTGTACACCCCAGAGTCAGAAATATGGCCAGATCGCACAGTTCCCACATAGCTAGTACTCTGTAGGTAATAACAGCATGAAATGTCATCTACTAGCGCTCTATCCAGTTATCCACCACAAATGTAATGTTTGCAGTTGGGATACTCTACTTGGTTTGCCCAAATAATACTGTCAAACCCTCCCTCCCTCAAGTCCCTAGCTCTGTAATCATCTCAATTCTAGTTCATCCACTTAAGCATCTTCTTAAATGAATGGAGAACATGATTTGGTGTCTCGTTGCTTTTGTACTGCAGTGATTGCAACTGCATTTCTAATTACGTTTTAGTCAACCAAATCTTGACTGTAAATTATCTGACTCTTCTTCTGGCCTCCCACACAGCAGCTACTGGCAGACTCCTGGTCGGCTTCCGTAAATGGTACTACAATGCCGCCGGATTCAACAAAATTGGCAAGTCTTGGGAGTATTTTCCTTTGGGGCCATCATCGAGGGTTTTCAGACAAATCATTTCACTCAATCTTAGAAACATCTATAATCTTCAGTTAGATATTTCTCTGACACTGTGTGGTGCTTGTTTTGGTTCCAGGTCTGATGCGTGATGACACGATCCATGAGGATGGCGATGTGAAAGAGGCCCTGCGGAGGCTCCCAGAGAAAGTGTACAATGACAGGATGTTCAGGCTCAAGAGAGCCCTGGACCTCTCCATGAAGCAGGCGGTTCTGCCCAAGGAACAGTGGACTCAATATGAGGAGGTATGGCAGACCTGGGCTTAAATGCCATTTGAATAATGAAATACTTTCTCTGTGTTTAATTGAGCTTGCCTGGCATAATGGACCTATAGAATATTCTCAAAATGTTAAACCCCGCCCATCTGGCACTCCAGGCAGGCTAGAGCAAACGCTCAAAGTATTTGAGGTACAGTGCATATAGAGTACCACAGTATGAGTCATAATACCCATAAAACCTAGCGGTCAAACAGGGAAATGGTTCCAATAGTGTTTTATTTTACATTTACATTTTAGTCATTTAGCAGATGCTCTTATCCAGAGCGACTTACAGTAGTGAGTGCATACATTTTCATATGGTCCCCCGTGGGAATCGAACCCACAACTCTGGTGTTGCAAGCACCATGCTCTACCAACTGAGCTACACGAGACCATCTTTCAACCATTCATTTTTCCCAAAGGGGATTTAAAAAACACTTCAAATAAGGGCTGTGTCCCATGTAGGCTTACCCTCACGTGACGTTTTGATAACTGTATAAATCTCTCTTGGACAAGGTGACTTTTATCAATATATTCACCTGTATTTACCACCCCCCAAAAAAATGTTTTGGGGGGAATGCTAATGTGGCAATCATAAAGAACTTGCCATGATGATCTGGATAAGACTGCAAGAATCTCTGGATTAACTATCTAATGTTAGCTACATGTAATTATGAATAAATTAGCTACATTTCTTTAAATGGACAATTCTGTGAACTGTTTTAAATTGACACATTACCTGTTAGCAAAGGTGTCCGCTAGAGATGATGTGCAGTAGCTTGCAGGGATTTGTAGTCTTGCATGATGTCTACCCTGTTTGTCCGCTAGGTTTTATGGTTATGACACCTCCACTGTTGGCCTCTATGGTCTCACATACAAGAGTTTGTGTACAGGAAGGGCTTTGAGATGTCACTGGGGAAATGGAAGATATGTCAGAAGTTTCACAGCAGTCGATGTTATGGTGTAACAATGTGATGAATGACCAAAATCTAGCCTATCAGAGGTTAAGGTGATATTGTTACCATATTGATCGTGCTACACTAATTGAATAAACAGGTTGGATTGAAATTGACCAATCGTTGAGGAGTTGGGAGATGCCTATTAAGCTGTTTAATGTTTGTATACTAAAAACCACATCTGGTAGTGGTGGGAGAAAATTGACAGAACTAATCTTGTTTTTGTGTTTGACCTTTCTCCGTAGGACGTACATTACCTGGAGCCTTACCTGGAGGAGGTCATCCGTGAGAGGAAAGAGGTTGAGGAGTGGTCTAAGAAATGAGATGGCTCTGGAGGGCTGATGTTCCTTCTCTTTGGTCTGGTGCATGGTTGTCCTCTGTTGTAATATTTAAAATAAAGTGTACCCTGTGGGAAGACTGTGTGCTTATTAAAAATGTTAATTTTCACAAAAGATGTGAGTGGAGTCTTTTTCTTTTTTAAAGCTAACCAGGATTTGATCCCCACATAAATAGTTTTATTTACGGTAAAGTCAGTTTAATCCCACATTTTATAGCACTTTTGTAAAAACAAACTTTCACTCCATTCTGGTCACATACAAATGTCATAATATACATGAAGATACAAGAAACATCTAAATCGAAATATATACAGTACATGTAAATACACGTTCAGTATACAAGTAGTACTATTCTCAAAACTAAGCACTCAAATAATGCTTTACTATGATTGCCACTCATATGATTGGAAGACCAAAAGGACAATTCAATCTATACTATAATCTAGCGCCAATTGCATGTCAACAAATCTTCTGATAATGGGGCAATACATTTGTCAAAATATCTGTTACAAGTACAGATGAATTGGTACATATGGATATAAAACAACGTTGCTCAAGGTCTTCAGTCATCCCAATTGTCTAAAGTTGTCTCTCTTCGTCTCCTTCCCTTTATTTGCACTGGTTTCTTAGACTTCTTTGGCTCAGTGGAAATGAAGTGTGGGAAGCCACTATAGATGATTGAGATGAACCCCTTGTATTGCACAAACCCTTGCTCTATCAACCCTCTATTACCCTCCCTCTGCTATTCTACCTGCACTTTAATCAACCTCTTTGTTGGATCTCCTGTTGTCCAGGGCCGTAATTGTATCAATAAAGTTTCCAATGACGCTATTGAAGGATTTCACCATGGACACCCCCAGCTCGTTACTGGTCTCGTTGATATCCGCGTCATAAGCGCCCAACAGGGGGGTAACCACCTCCACGTTCCCCCTCCCCGCCCCCTGAAGGATCCCCATCAGTTGACCCCTGACGTCCTGGAACATCTCCCTGTCGTACTGCAGCAGCACCGTCTCATCCAGGGGGTAGGTGACGTCCTCGGGGTAGCAGTCCCGGGGCACTGGCAGCTCCACGTACCTCAGGGCTGAGAACCCGGCGGCCAGCATGGAGAAGAGGCGGCGCAGGGCCGTGGCGCTCAGAGGGTTGCCCAGTATCTTCAGCTCCTCCAGGCCGCGACAGGGAGCCAGGGCCTGGGTCAGGATGTCCATGTGTTCGTCTTCCAGGTCACAGTCCTCCAGGGTGAGGCTGTGGAGGGTGGCGGCGCAGCGGTGGAGGAGCTTGATGAAGGTGGTGGGGAAGAGGCCGCACACGTCGTGACCACTTATGTCCAGACTGACCAGGTTCTCGCTGTGCAGGCTGTTGGCCAGGTAGGCCATGTCTGTTCGGTTCAGGTTACAGTTGGCCAGCTCTAGGCTTTGCAGTGGGGTGGTCAGGGGGCTGTGGACAAGGCCAGAGGGTCACAAATATATTGCAGTAAATGTTAACTATTTTGCAACGTTATCAATTGTTTGTAAGTGTGTGTGTGCTCCTCATTTCATGCATGCTTGACAAAAAAGCAAAGGCACTATGAAAGCTTTACGATGCATGCCTAATTAATGGACAGTGCAGGTGTCTGCTTGTTGTTTTGGGTCACGGCTTCAGTGATATTTCAATGTCAGCCGTAATTGACACCCTATTCCCTTTAAAGTGCACTACTTTGGACCAGGGCCCATAGGCCTCTGGTCAAACGTAGTATATTATATAGGGAATAGGTTGCCATTTGGGAAGAAGACAGCTGTTAAGTGTCCATTGGTTTCTGGCCGACCTGCAGATTTAGCAGCAGTCAGCTGTCTACATTCTCCCCCACAGCCAAGCAAAAAAAACAAAATGCCACTGAGTGCAAACTGAATAGTGCAAACTGCAGCCCCCATGCTATGATATTACACAGTGGGAATGCATCAGCTTGAATAGACATCCCCAGAGCTATATATACAGTAGACATCAATACCTACACACACACACACAGAGAGGTGAGCACCTTAGTAGTCTTCGCAGGTGTCCGGTGAGGGTGGAGAAGCCCATGTAGAGCTCTGTCAGTTCAGTCAGCCGGCTCAGCAGATCCCCAATGGTGGCCAGCAGGTCATCCTCATCCGAGCCCAGCCTTCGCACATCCATCGCCCCCGCAGGCAGCGTCAGGGACTGCAGCTGGGGAAACTCCATCCGGGACAATAGCAACTCCAGGTGCGGGGCCTCCAGGTGAACGTTATGGACCACCTCGAGTCTCCTCATGGCCTCCGGTTGGGCCACACGCAGCACGTAGAACAGCTGTTTGAGGGCTAGAGAGTCGGCTCGGAACCCGACGAAGCGCAGCTTCAAGGGGCATTGACGCAGGAGCAGGAAGGCCTGGGCCACCACCTCGTAGTTCCGCCCGGTGACGAAGCCGTTCAGGCGCACATCCACCTCGGTCTCGAGGGCGGAGGGTGCAGTGTCACCCGCCTGGATGGCCACCATGACCTCGTAGCATATGCGGGTGAGGAGCTGGGTGCGGGCCCAGCGGCCCAGGGTGGATCCACAGGCACAGGTATGGTGCTCTGTGTCCTTCAGCCCAGTCAGGTCCACCACACGGAGGGTCTTGGCATAGGTCTCTGGGGGCCGCAGCACATAGGACTGGAGATGGAACAGATGGAGAGAGATAGAACATAGAATCTAGCTGTTTATTGCCATCAAATGGGAATTTGTCTTACAAATCAAAGGCCCTTAAATGATGTAAGCTGACATTTTTTACGTTTATTGCCCCAGTGGCAACTCAAGTAACTATTGTAAGTCGCTCTGGATAAGAGCGTCTGCTAAATGACGTAAATGTAAATGTAAATGTAACTACAAACACATTCAGACTTGAAGCAAAACAAAAAACTTGTCACATTGGCCAAAACTCAGTGCATCAGTTCACAAGTAGCACTTTTGACCAGTGAAAATTACAGATTGCACCTTTAAAGAAAATAACACCAGAACACACAATAAGCCTACCTTCAGGCCCATCAGCAGAGCTTCCAGGCACAGCCGGCAGGTGCAGGAGGTCAGGTCCTCCTGGCAGTCCACCGTCTTTCCCAGGAGCCTTTGCAGGTTAAGCTCATGCAGGGGCCAGGTTTGGACGAGGTCGTGGAGGAGGAGGGCCTTCTCGTGCATGTAGCAGGCCTTGAAGAGGAGTGGGTAGAGGTTGAACGACACACAGCTGAGATTCTCCCTGGCGCTCGGCCCACTCTGGGCGAACCCTTCGGCAGCGAGGAACCTGAGACTTTTCATGGCTCTCTTCTATGTTCTGTGTTCTACCTCTCCTGTCCTCGAAGTCTGGGTCTTGAAGTGTTAGGATCAACCAATCATCCCTTGTGACTGGATGTGTTTGTGATGTTGCTCTCTCCCTGAGTGTCTCTCTGTGTGTTGATTCTTTGTCTCTGCCAGTACTGTATATCTGTCTGGACCTTGTTTGCTGTGGTATCGTGTTGCGAAAGAGAGGCTTGGGGCACGTGGTAGGTGAGTGAGAGGGCTATTTTTAGAAACAGCTGTCTCATTCCCTTCACCTCGCGAACAGGGAATCTATTTGCAACCTACACCAAGGTGCTGAGCAGCAACAACCTTTTCCTAGCCTACTGCTTACAAAATGAGGCCCAACCTCCCTCCATACCGCCAACATTGAAATGACCTGTCTATGCAAGCAAGCTATATATAAATACCAGTGACAACAATAACAGCAAAGCAATGTAAACAAACATAGCACGGACATGTACAGTACTGCTGTACCTACACAGGATAACATTGGCAACATGCCCACAATGAAATGATAGATTCACTGAAGGCTTAGCTGTTTATCAAGACCAACGCAATGGCGGATCAGATGTCATAGCGTAACTTGACCGGTTACGAAAACATTATCCATTTGAGTACACTGGAACCTCCAGAGTGTTCTAAATACATTGATAAAAAGTCTTAGAGCCTTAGCATGTAATGTTTTGCTTTGGCCATGAGAGAGAAACACATTTGACATTGGACAACTTCCACATGCTGTAAACACAGTGTGTATCGCTTTATTGTGTCTTACAAAGTATTATTTTAAAACATTTTTCATCTTGCCAAATTTGAAAACATCAGCATTCATTAGAGCGTGTGTATAAAAAACTACAATGAACACAAGCAAAGTTTATCATGCTTTCATACATCAAAATACAGACAATACATAACCTACTGCATAAACTCTAATACAGGGATGTAACTGTTTAAATCTTTGCCTTAATAAAAGTATTCATTTATTATATTAAATGTAAGTGGTAATCACAGGAGGTTGGTGGCACCTTAATTGGGGAGGACAGGCTCGTGGTAATGACTGGAGTGGAATCAGTGGAATAGTATCAAATACATCAAACACATGGTTTCCACATCTTTGATGCCATTCCATTTGCGCTGTTCCGGCCATTATTATGAGTCGTCCTCCCCTCAGCAGCCTCCACTATAGAAACCTGAGAAGAAACATCAGTCTAGAAGGCTTCCAAAGGTGATTAGCATATTTAACACGGCACATTCAACATGAAACTCAGTCATCTATACAAGGCATAACAATTCATTTTTGTACGGAGTTGCTATTACTCGTTAGAATGGAGAGTGGTGGTGTCCCACAGCCCTATACTATATCTAAGGCCCACCTGACCTGACCAGGAATGGCTCAGGGCCCTAGCTATAGGCTAAACCACAGGGAGGTGTGTCTCTCAGTCTCTGTATCCCTGAGTGGAGTGCAGACTGCAGTCATGCCGGGGGGTGGTAGTGGTGGTGATGGTGGTAGTGGTGGTGATGGTGGTGGTGGTGGTGGTGCTCATGCCTCTGAGCCAGTGGGACCAAGCCCCCAGACGAGGCAGGCAGGCTGGGCAGCATCTCCCTCTCTCCCCCTGGCTGAACTTGAGAACCAGGCTGGTGTAGGTGGTGGAGGGTTCTGGAGAGGGACCCAGCCTCTCTGGCCCTGGAGCGAAGCCTCTTGCTGTGGCTGTACTGTAAGGGGAGTTGGGGCTGGGAGTGTGGTTGGGAGGGGTGGCACCACATGGAGGGGTGGTGGCCATGAGGCTTGCTTGATTTACCCCCACTTCCTCCTCCCCCTCCCCCTCCTCCTCCTCCTCCTCCTCCTCTGTCTCCCCCCACTGCCTTGACATGGCCCCTGAGAGACCTGATGAAGGAGAGGCCCCTGCCTCTGGACTCAGTTGCACCGCAGTTCTCCCCTACCAACACTGAGCGGTGCTGCTGGTCTGTGCGTGCATCCAGTCTGGGCTCCTGAGAGGGGGCGTCTGCAGAGGATGGACAACAAACATCATGTTATGCTGCCGTTTCTCTTTGTTGAATGTCATTCATCTTTGGTGTGTTTTCAGTAAAAACATGTTGACTTTAATGATCTGTGCCTCAAAAGTGCTGAAAATGGTAATTGTGTACCTACCTGCATCGTCAAACCTGGAGGAATAGTTCTCTATCCCAGCTAGGTCTAAGTAGTGGTTCCTGCGTTCTGTGTTTTCATCCACACAGTGAAAAGTCCTCTCTGGGCTCCTAGCCTCCTCCTGTTGGACCTCCATTCTGTCCCCTGTTCTGGATCCCCGGCCGGAGCTGCTGGAAGGGCCCACCACCAGTTTGACTTTTAGCGCTGTGCTGCTACAGGACGGCTGCTTGGCCGACGCTTCAACCACCTCGTAGATGGACTGCATGAGACTGCACATATCCTGTAACACACACACACATCATTGTTCACCCAGTCACATACACGCACACACACATGCACATCATCATACGCACACACACACACACACACACACACACACCATTAGCAGGGCAGCAGAGTTATCTTAATCTAAAGAGAAAACGTATATTGCGCAAGAGTTCCTTGTTGTAGGCGTGTGGAGCTGCCGTACCTGCTTGGTGACTTTACCGCTGTTGTCAAAGTGATACAGTGTGAAAACCCACTCTTGCCGAGTGTCATCCTCCAACACCACGTTGCACTCTGTGTCCTGTAACCATGAACAAACACAACGGATGAACAAACACAACTGTACCATATTATGCTCATCAAACAAACCCTTGCTTTACTGTATATAGCAGTAATAAACTACTATGTTATCTACATAGATTCTATATAGATTCTCCTTTTGAAGCTCACATCAACATGGCTGTTTCTCTTCCTGGGCTGTCTGAATGGAACATGGATGTAGCTCTCCCTGTCCTTCTCTGGTGGCAGTACCACTGTAAAACACACACAGTACATTCTCATTAGCCTTGGGCTGGGAAAGCTTGTGTCTACTCAATCTATTACACTCATTGAATGGGTATTTTCTGTTTACAGACAACAATACCCACATACTATCCCAGGTTTCAGGCATTTGCGTGCAAATATACAACAAACTTCCTTTTTCCCAGACAACCAAGGGGTATGCTTAGTTAAGATATGAATCATACCGAATCAAACAGATGAATCATTGAGTATGCTGTTAAGTTTATGATGCATGCTAGATTTGGATCAGTGCAACAGTAACGCGATCAGATCCACTGAGCCGTCTTTCTCTACTCACCCTGTAGGGGGCACTTATGGTTCAAGACCTGCTCATCCTTCACTTCCCTTCTGCACAACTCCTGGAAAAAGAAGGAGGGGAGGGATGCACCAAGTGAGAATTAGGAGAGAATAAGTCACAGAAGAGGAGGAGGAATAGAGTGAGGGAGAAGGAAGCAATAAATGACTCAGAGATGTGAGAGCAGGAAACCTTTGATCATCTGGGGGCCTATTGTTTGTCATCATCTGGGTAAATAATACTGTGAGAACCAGCATCCCAGCTAATGCTTTCAAGGTCACCTCAACGTCCGATAAATTCCATAAAGCGATATGTATGTATAATGTGTTCTATCACTAATCAGATGTAATGCAGACACAGCACATCCGCCTCTATATACACACATGCACACATGCGCGCGCACACACACGCACTAATTAGATATACAAGTAACTAGCACAGGACCAATAGTAATTAATTTCCCCTTTGGGATGAAAGCTGAGCCTCTAATCTGACCCCTGATCTCCTCCGCTCACTGGGACAGAGGGGTTCTACAGTTGATGTACTGAGGGTCAGTGGAGAACCCCGGAACATTGTCACATGGGACTGAATGGGGAACAGAAGGTCAAGACGTCACCACCCTGAACACAGGAGCCACAGACAGATGACTGACCTTCTCTCCCAATGGGCACACACTGGTTGAATCAACGTTGTTTCCACGTCATTTCAACTAAATTACATTGAACCAACGTGGAATAGACGTTGAATTGACGTCTGTGCCCAGTGGGCTGTCTGTCTCGTTTCTAAACTGGCCTTACTGAGAGATATAATCTGCCAGGGTCTATTTTCCTAAAATTTGAAGAGCTACTTCTGATATCAGAGTCCAAAAATGGCTGACATTTGCTCAAATCTACCTCAGAATCAAATGTAAATATCCAGAAGAAGCAGAAGACAACTTTCTATTATATTCTAGGTATTTTATTCTATATTATTTTATTATATTCTATTCTAGTAAAACACAGAGAGGGAATAAAGCACGGGAGAAAGGTAGAACCTATCAGGGTGAATTTACTGTAAGAGCAGGCAGGCAGTCATGCCCCGGCCATGCCAGCTTTGACATCACTCTATCCAGTAAAAGTAGATCCATTAAGTCACTCTTGGTAATAAAGTAATATCACCCACCGAGTTCCCATATATGAGTAGAACTGAGCGTCTCATATGGAAACAATAACACATGGTAAATGTACAGACTATGTTCAAGAACCTGCTGAGACTACAAGCTATTTATAATGCCTATGTGCTTAAAAAGGCTCAAGATGGATATTAACTTCAATTAAATCCACTGGGTACTTCTTGCTTGGCGAGTACCCACACTTTGAAACTAGGTGTTCCCCTGAACGGTGCTGAGCATATTACATGTGTTATCAAGACCTATCAAGATCTGAGCCTATGATATCCAACCCTCTGTTGCAACAAGTCAGAAACCCTTCAGAAAATGACAGTGAAAGCACCAAAACATTGTATCTGTGCGTCTGACTCTCTCCACCACAGACAGTCCCAGTAGCACACAGTTGTCCACGGCAACAGAGTAACAAAGAGCCTGTGGAGTATGAGAGGACGATGCTGACAGATAATCCTGACTGCTGATGGCTTCACCCAGTGTCCCAGCCAAACTCTGCCTGCTACGGGCCCTTTTATCTGGGGTAGGGTTACCGACCGAGAGGGGAGGGGAGGGGAGGTAACCCTACCCCAGATGAACTGGGTGTCACCCATTTTTGCATCCTGTCCCGTAGCCCCCCTCTCTCCCACTCCCCTTAGTTAGAGTCAAACGCAGAGCCCTGGGAAGAGAACAGTGCAGGGCTTTGTTTGAACAAACTCTCTTCCTGTCAACCAATACCTGGATAGGTGGTTGATCATCTCTCTTCCTGTCAACCGATACCTGAATAGGTGGTTGATCGTATGGGGGTGGTGCTGCATGGGGAAGGATGGTTGCTTCATTGCAGGAGTTTATGTGAATCGGCTTCTTTATACATAATAGGAAGATAAGTCACTGGAAGTTGGTATACAAGTTGATATAGAAGTATTGGAAGTTGATATACAAAAAATGTAAAAGGGTTAGGGGTTGATTTCAGACTCAGGCACAGAATAACCATTAAGAAGTGCTCATTTTCAGAGGCCTGGCCTTGCTCACAGAAACCAGATGTGAGAGATTTCTGGAGGAGGGGAACTGAGGGAGGGATTTGGATGTTGAGCTGTAGTTGGGTGAGGAAATACTGGAGCCAGAGTCTGCACGGGTGGTTTGGCTGCTGAAACGTAGAGCTCATTTCACAGGAAGAAAATGCCTCTCTAGCTAGCTATAGAACCGGGCCTCTCTCCAACTGGCCAATCAGATCTGCTGGCCTTCAGGGCGCAAAGCATTGGGAAATTTCAGATCATTGTGGGTAGAGATGTCCAAGTGTTCTCACCACCCAATGACATGATGAACCATGGTTTCTTTTTCATTTTCTATCTCTCTCTCTCTCTCTCTCTCTCTCTCTCTCTCTCTCTCTCTCTCTCTCTCTCTCTCTCTATCTATCTATCTATCTCTCCCTCTCTCTCTCTCTCTCTATCTCTCTCTCTCTCTCTCACTCTCTCTCTCTAGTATTCTGTCTGAGCTAACAGCCCAGCAAACAGGGTGGTTTCCAAAATCACTTGAAGGTTCTCCAAGTAACCAAACATGAAAGGGTGGAGAAAGACACCCGAACGATCCAATCCAGCTTGCCTGGCTCAGAGCTGGAATGTTCTGGGAGGCGATCTCATCCCAAATATGATCACAGAGTCCAGAGTCTGAACAGTCTACAGCCGATAGAATAATGAACAGAAACCTCTGGGGCAACAAACAGGACAGAAACAATACGAGGAGGGTTGGAAGGAAGGTTCCCCCACTGGGCACAGACGTAAATTCAACGTCTATTCCATGTTGGTTCAACGTAATCTCATTGAAATGACGTGGAAACAACGTTGATTCAACCAGTGTGTGCCCAGTGGGCCTCTACAAACACAACAGAATGACTGGTCCAGTTTTTCAACACTGCAGTTCCACATCCATACACACCACACAGACTGCAACCCGATGTGGTTGGTTTCTCCTCTAACTTTGTTAGTGTTTGTACGTTCTAATCTCTGGCTGCCATATCTGAACGTGATCCAGACCTGCCTTGGACAAACAGGTTTGATAATCAAACGTGCCTTTGTTAATCCATCAGGTGATATTATCTGCACTCCACCCTGAGTCACAGTAATTGGACAGATACAGTATGTCAATATTGAGGGAAGTCAGAAATTGTTTAAAATCCTGTTTGAATTAAGTATGACACATCCTATAGGTTTTTCTGCAGATATTGTATCACATGACTTTTGAAAACTGAGTAGAACCAGTACAGAATGGAAGAACACATTCATTCACAATCAGTAGCTGCTGAGATCAGACACCTTACAGTAAAGGCAGTAGGGCCTCACTCCAAAACATGGCTGCTGTTTATTTTCAATTCATGCATGGTAAATATGTTACTCTTTCCAAAGAGAGGAAAGTCTAGGACCAGTGCCCCTCAGCACACACTCTATATACAGCACACACACACACACAAACACACACACACACACACACACACAAACACACACACACACACACACACACAAACTCCCTTTGAAGTGGAGAAGCCAGAAGAGGAGGAGAGAGAGGGGAAGAAAAGGTTAATTCTTCCATGGCTAACAGTGGGCTCTCTGACTGAGGTGTGTGACGGAGACCTTTGGTGTCTCACTGGGTCTATGACCTGAGGCTGCAGGATGTTGACACAAAATATAGGTGTTACTGCTAGACCCTGTGGCACCCCGATGGAGGCATCACAGCCGAAACATAGGTGAAATGAAATAGTGAAATATCTCACTCTATAATCAAGGATAGACCGTTCGCTATTAGATTCTGCTGCAACACAACCGAGAGGTTGCAGTTTAATGTGATCTTATAATTTACATTATAATCAAGCTTCCTTACTGAAAAGAGGACAAACCATGAACATAAGCTCAGACAGCCAGGCACACATATGAAGTGCCCAGGCAAAGAACATACAGTACATTACAAACTGTAGGCCCCTGCTGACAGTTATATAAGCAATGGTGTCATGGAGCAGTTAATGGTGGGGCTGGAAAACAGAATCACAGGAACAACTGAACTGCCATTAAAAAGACATTGAGGATGTTGGTCTCATTACAGGAACCTGACAGGCTCTGCCTCTCTTTCCTAATTACAGGCTCCAGAGAGGCAGCAACATAGACCAACACTTCATTAACACCTCCTCACCACCACAATGAGTTAAACATGTCCCTGCAGCAGGCATTCAACATGGCTCCAATGGGTCTATCCAAGTGTTGAGAGATGATTACGAGAGTGAAAAGAATACATAAAAAATATGTGAGTGAGGCAGTGAGTGGTCATATAAGAGTAATGAGCATGATGATGTTGTATAGGACTCTCACTATGCAACATGATGATGTTGTAATGGACTCTCACTATGCTACATGATGTTGTATAGGACTCTCACTATGCTACATGATGTTGTATAGGACTCTCACTATGCTACATGATGTTGTATAGGACTCTCACTATGCTACATGATGTTGTATAGGACTCTCACTATGCTACATGATGTTGTATAGGACTCTCACTATGCTACATGATGTTGTATAGGACTCTCACTATGCTACATGATGATGTTGTATAGGACTCTCACTATGCTACATGATGATGTATAGGACTCTCATGCCCCTACAGCTCCCCAAACCTGACCGTCTCATTAACAGTACTAGGCCTACATCTGAGGCACAGGAGGCTGCTGAGGGGAGGACGACTCATAACAATGGCTGTAATGGAGTGAATGGAATGGCATCAAACACATTGAAACCATGTGTTTGATGTATTTGATACCATTCCATTGATTCCGTTCCAGCCATTACTATGAGTCCGTCCTCACCAATTAACCGGCCGCCTGTGATGTGAGGGCGGTCCACCCACCACCAGACACTACGCCTACCATACCTTGTTCCCTTCCCTGTTTTTTTCCCCCTGTTCTGTTGCAGTCAGAAAACCAGGACCAGATGTGTGGTTTCAGTGTGGCGGCACTGAAAGACCCCGCTGTTCTGGACGGTGGCCATATGTGTTTCACACTGACATAACAGCCTCTTCTCACAGAGAGAGAAAAGGAAGCAGCGGGGAGAAAAAAAGGCCCTTTCATGTCCCTGGCTTGGCTGTGAGCTATGATCCTGTGGCTGCCTTGCCTTGACTGGGACTGGGAGGGAGGGAGCGTGTCTGGCTAGTTTATCATCCTGGGCTGGGGCAGACCTGGCTGAGAATGAGTGAACCCCAGTGTGAACACCAGTGTGAACCCCAGTGTGAACCCCTGTGTGAACAACTGTGTGGATACAATGTGAGCCCGAAGTGGTGACTGACAGTGTTAACAAGAGTGACAAGACAGCAATTCACAATGTTTTTTGTTGTTTACCAATTTACCAACCCCAGATGGTACAAACTTTGGCTATGATTTATGAATAAAGGTTGATGAATACAACAACATCCTGTACTCAATATTGAGAATGGTCAGTTGACCTCCCTCTGTCTCATAAAATAACCACCTTTACATTTCCATTAGGGTTCTAACCCCTCCCACTCTGGGAGGCCTTGGCCCATTCATCTGCCCCGTCACAGGACTCCACCATTCTGGTTCTCGTTAGCATCATTATCCAAGTTCAAGCCTCTCCACTCTAATGACACACATGTCTGTGTTGCTATCCATTTACAGGCTTTTCTATGCCAAAAAAAAGACCCACTTTTATCCAAAGCGACTTACAGTCATGCGTGCATACATTTTTTCCCACTATCCTGATGCTGCAAAGGCCATCAGCTCTACCAACTGAGCTACAGAGGACAACTTGATATTGATAGTGATATTTGTGATGAGGTAACCGACTTTCTGAGGTAAAGGCATGTTACTCTCTCACTCTCTCTCTCTCTCTCTCTCTCTCTCGCTCTCTCTCTGTCACTCTCTCTCTCTGTATCTCCACTCTCGCTCTTTCTCTCTTAAATCTTCAAAAGTGCCAAAATATTAATCATATCTCAACTCAGGTGTAAAATATATAAACTGTATTATAATGTACTGTACCTGCTTAAATCTGATTGGGTGGGTGTGGAGACCCGTATGTTCCCGCTCTCTCTGACAGGTGAGCACATTGGCAGCAAAACTACCACCTGGAAAATAAAAACTAAATAAGAAATAGTCTATACCCTGCATGACATTTTATATTTGAGAGACATACTTTTGAATAGGTGATTCTTACCTTCAGGATTTTCTCTGCGTTTACAGGCTATCCAAATTATGCATAAATGGAAACATAAAAGATATAAATAAAATACTGTTACATTTTGGTTATTAAGAGATATACAGTAGCCTCTGAAACTAATCTAAATACCAAGTTTTACCATGTTTTGATTGGAGTTTGCCCATATTTTGTGGTATTTCCTCTCGTGCCTTGAACCTTCATCTATTTGCGCATTGACCAATACATTTTCATCATCTCCCATTGATAAGAACAAAGACAGTTGTATCCTGTATGCACCGATATATCAATTTTCCCATCAAGTTATTAAAGGGTTGAGATAGGCTAAAGTTTGTTGAGGTAAACAAGAGGACCGAAGCTTTGGGAAAGTGCTCGCAATATGGACAGAGGGAACTTGCGGAACTTAATATGAAAAAGAAACGAATAATCTATAGAGGGTACAGCACCTCCTGCTGGCCATTAGGGGAAGGTATTTTCCCCAAACCAACTGTGGATTTGTATTATGTGTGCATACAACAAATGACATTGCCGTAATTAAACGCATGCATGATGTGTCTATGCATGTAAACATAAAATAAGAGTCCTTCATTATACAAACGTTTTATTTGTTAAATATCTAGATCGCTGTTTCCCTAAATAGGCTACTGTAAATTCCCTGAGATAAATATTGCCACCCAGTGGTGGTAACACATTGTGACACGTGTCTGCGTAATTGTGCATAGAATGGACCAGGTACTGAATGACTAGAACGCCACTTCAGTTCCAATCACCTGTTGCGCGTTTATGATGTCTATCTTCTGGAACGAGACCTTTTTGGTCAAAGATTCCTCAACATTCTTCATAATATTTTCAACGGGGTTGGTAAGACAAAAGCAGTAAAGGGGTATAGCTTCTATGGCATTTAACTGAAAAATGAGTTGAAGAAGGGAGAAGGCGCGAAAAGATGGATTACAGGAAACGCTTGATGATCCTCCAGGTAACGTTAGGTTTAGACGAACTCCAACCGCTAGGGTAGGCCTATTGGCCGTTCTCCCTCTAACATCATGTCCTCTATATGCTCTCTGTGTACACTTATTCAAGTGTATTAACTGCTTTTAACTTTTCCATATAGTTGAACAACTTTTACAAAAGACTAACATGTTTTTGGGGCATCCAATTAACACTTTTTCTACTGCAGCGGGCATCGGAGAGCACCAGGAGGAGGTGGTCTGTGCTGGAGCAAGATGAGGAGCCTGAGATGAACAACATCAGAGACATCACCCAGCAAAAGGTGTAGGCTTTATTTATACTGTAGGGCTTTTCACTGGTATGATTACTTATATAGTGAATAATGAGTGGGTTAACATAGAGAGAGAGGTATACAAAGAAAATCACAGAGAGTTCATTCACAGAGATATCAGGCTACTCAGTTTTTTCAAACTATGTTCAAACAGATCTTCATCACTAATACTGGTACTTGGGGAGAATTATTTAATTATGTTCACCCTTCCAGGAGACAGGGGCTCCGGTTAATCTAGGTGAGAACATAGATGATTCAGAATACGAATATTGACCTCTGACCTCTATACCCTGTAGGATGACTCAGACACTGAGGACTATGTCTCCCAGGTGCTCATGGGTGCGCTGCTGGAGAACTTCCTGTTCAAATTACTCATTATCGTCATGATTGTCAGCAACTGCATCATCATGGCCTTCCAAACCGACGCTATCATTGCCAAGGTAAATTATGGTCACTGAGGACCTCTAAAGAGGTATTGTAGGCCTACTTTCATACTGAAAGCTCACTTTATATGAGAAGTCAACAGATAACAATTAACTAAAATGCAATGGTATGATTTGTCCATTGTAGAAGTATGACATTGCGTTCAGCATCTGTGAGCATATTATCCTCACCGTCTTCATCTGGGAGATCCTGGTCAAGTGGTACTACGGCTTCAACATCTTCTGGAAGGTAATGTCTGGTCAAGAGATTGATTTGACACGACCTATTACTTACTGTGGCCTTCTCAGAGACCATCGTGATGTCATTCTTGTCTCTCTCTCTCGTTTTGGTGTTTCAGAATGGCTGGAATGTCCTGGACTGTTTGGTCACTTTGGCTCTGATGCTTGGACCCCTGATCTTTCCCCAGGGTGGGGACAGTTTACTAAAGGTCATCAGGTGAAGGAGTACCCCTCACACTCCGCAGAAACACATTAGTGGAAACGTAGGGTGTTCTCAGGGCAGGCCTGGTTGTAACTAGATATGTTTGAGTCAGGTCGGGACAATTTTATCATTTTAGCTAACCCCAACCCTTTTTCTAACCTTAACCTAATAATCCTAACCTGCTGTATAAGTTATTCTAACCTGCTATGTAAAGTAACTTCTGCTGGTCAAAATCGGCAGGCCTGCCCTGAGAACACCCTACGTTACTACTAATGTGATACTCCTCACACTCCCCAACCCTTTGCTCCCATCATTCTTATCACAAGGAGGGCATCAAATATGATCCTCACCACACTCATTTTTCTCCATTCGTTAGTGATCAAATAAATAAATAATTTTCATGCACAATAGTTTTTTTGTGTGTCAAACATCAACAAGAAACATTATTTGTTGTGTAGTTGTAGTTGTTGTTGTGTGCTGCTTTCCCACTGGGCACACACTGGTTGAATCAACGTTGTTTCCATGTCATTTCAATGAAATTACGTTGAACCAATGTGCAATAGACGTTGAATTGAGCCCAGTGGGTTGTTACTCCATGTTGTAATGTGTTATTTCTTGTGTGTGTTCCAGGGTGTTGAGGGTAATCCGTAGTGTCAGGGGTTTTGCTTCCATGCAGGGTATGGCTATGATGGTCACCGTCATAATGCAGTCCATCCCAGACATGGCCAACATCTTCTTCCTCCTCCTCATCATCATGCTTGTAGGTGTTATAGCATGTACCAATTCAACCTCTCTCTCTCTCTCTCTCATTCTCTCGCTCTCTCTCACTTCATCATCAGTCATCTTAATCCATTCCCACTTCTTCACCTCATTCTCGTGAAAATAAACATTATAACAGTCAAACTATGACACCCCAGTTCTTGCTCGTTTATAGTATTTGATATTTGTGTATGTTGCTATGGCCCCAGATGAGTGTGTGATGTGTCAAGGAGTGATACTGAGACCATATAAATGGATTCTACAACTGCTCAGTTGTCCCCTGTGTTTGTGATGGTGGGACATCTGCTCAGTTGTCCCCTGTGTTTGTGATGGTGGGACATCTGCTCAGTTGTCCCCTGTGTTTGTGTCTAATGTCTCTGTTGATGTCCTGTCTGTGTCTGTCAGGTGTTTGCAGTGTTTGGCGTGACCCTGTTCAGTGCTGCTGTCCCATCAGCCTTTGGGGACCTGTTCTCGGCCCTCTACACCCTCTTCATCTGCATCACCCAGGACGGATGGATGGACATCTACAGGGAGTTTAAGGCGTAAGTGACACAAAGCCCTACATTTCCCCTTATCCAGTTCATACATTATATGTCCTTGGATAAAGACTACATTTCCCATTATCCAGTTCATACAGTATGTGTCCTTAGATAAAGATTTTGAAAAGCAAGAGGAGATCATTTTATTAGTCAAATGCAGGTTAGCATTTTTCATCATGAATCTTGTTTCCTATTGCTCTGTAAGAGGTGGTCTTCACTAAAACAGTAAATCTCTTAAACAATGTAAACTATGCTTTGGTCCTATTATTGCTCAAACAATTTATATTTGGCGCAAAATGTAAAAACATTGTAACTGGGAATCAAAATGGCATGCCCATACTCCAATATTTCACAATAATGACTTGTGATCTGGAGGGCGGCCTTTTGCATCCCCCAATGGACCAAATGTGGAATCCATACCCTTACTGAAATAATGGACAGAAATGGTTATAGAATGTTCCAAAATTTGAAAGATACTTTTTTCTATATTTACAATTTAGGTCAGCTATGCTGGCCTATGGAGTCCCTTGGGAAACCCAACTACGAAACATCCTATGATGGGGATTTATAAACAAATTATCTGGGCTCCCAAAAGGACTGATCTCTATAATACACTGAACAAAAATATAAACGCAACATGTAAAGTGTTGGTCCCATGTTTCATGAGCTGAAATAAAAGATCCCAGAAATTGTCCATATGCACAAAAAGCTTATTTCTCTCAAATGTTGTGCACTAATTTGTTTACATCCCTGTTAGTGAGCATTTCTCCCTTGCCCAGATAATCCATCCACCTGACAGGTGTGGTATATCAAGAAGCTGATTAAAGAGCATGATCATTACACAGGTGCACCTTGTACTGAGGACAATAAAAGGCCACTCTAAAATGTGCAATTTTGTCACACAACCCAATGGCACAGATGTCTCAAGTTTTGAGGGAGTGTGCAATTGGTATGCTGACTTCAGGAATGTCAACCTGAGCTGTTGCCAGATAATTGAATGTTCACTTCTCTACCATAAGCCACCTCCAGCGTCGTTTTAGAGAATTTGGCAGTACGTCCAACAGGCCTCACAATCGCAGACCACGTGTATGGCATTGTGTGGGCAAGCGGTTTGCTGATGTCAACATTGTGAACAGAATGCCCCATGGTGGCGGTGGGGTTATTGTATGGGCAGGCATAAGCTACGGACAACGAACACAATTGCATTTTATTGATTGCAATTTGAATGCACAGAGATACTGTGACGAGATCCTGAGGCCCATTGTCTTGCCATTCATCTGCCGCCATCACCTCATGTTTCAGCATTATAATGCACGGCCCCATGTCACAAGGATATGTACACAATTCCTGGAAGCTTCCATGGCCTGCATACTCACAAGGTCATGTCACTAATTGAGCATGTTTGGGATGCTCTGGATCGACGTGTACAACAGCGTGTTCCAGTTCCCGCCAATATCCAGCAACTTTGCACAGCCATTGAAGTGGAGTGGGACAACATTCCACATGCCACAATCAACAGCCTGATCAACTCTATGTGAAGGAGATGTGTCGTGCTGCATGAGGCAAATGGTGGTAACACCAGATACTGACTGGTTTTCTGATCCATGCCCCCACCTTTTACTTTTTTTTTTAAAGGTATCTGTGAAAAACAGATGCATATCTGTATTCCCAGTCATGTGAAATCCATAGATTAGGGCCTAATTAATGAATTTCAATTGACTGATTTCCTTATATGAACTGTAACTCAGTAAAAATCTTGAATATTGCGTTTAAATTTTTGTTCAGTATATATAAACAACTTTTGGAAAACTCATATTCTGAGCTAGCCGTTCAAAAAGTATGGTCCACGGACCTAATTGAATCTGAACAACCCTTCAACTGGAACAGAATATGGAAAAATATAACTTTGTCATCCCGGAATCCGAACCATCAATTTATACATTTTAAGTTTGTTCACAGACTTTATTTAACACCAAGGAAACGTTTTACTATTAAATTGGCCCCAACTCCCAACTGTTCACTCTGTCCCCTAAATCAGGGGACATTGCTTAATATGATGTGGGAGTGCCCTGCAGTTAAATGCTTCTGGGGCAAAGTTACAAAATTCATTTCGAAGTGCATGAATTTAAATATTCAATGCTTTGCTTCTATTATGTTAGTTAACGATGATAGCCCCTTGAATCTCTCAATCAATCCGAGAAGATAACATCTGGCAGGCAGCACTGCTGCTATTTTTTGTGGGGCTCTAAGATGGCAACCACCTCATTCTCTCCCATTTATCCAGTGGATACAGTTACTATTAGAAGTTATAATATTAGAATTATCGACAGCAAGAATGACTGGTGCTAGTCAAGGAACAGTTGAGGCCTGGACAAATATACTTGACTTTGTAAAGAACAATCTCGGCTAAAGCCCCACACATACAAAACAATTATATACATTTATTTAGACTTTTGTTACTTTCTTTGCTGGCCCACGGGGAAGGGGTGGTACGGCTTGAGAGGGAGGGTGCAGGCGGGTGGATGGGGACTGATGGGGGGAAATGGGTTGGGGTTGTCTTTGTATTCATTTATTTTATTGTTTTTGTACCTGTAACACCCCCCCCCCCCCCCCCCCCCCCAGCTCTGCAGTGGTCACTAGCTAGCACAGCCACAAAGTCATAAAATCTTACTTTAAATCTAACCTAACCTAACCATAACCACACTGCTAACCCTAACGCCTAACCCTAACCTTAAATTAAGACCAAAAAGCGTTTCATAAATGTTTACAATATAGCCAATTTTTACTTTGCAGATATCTAAAGGGAAATCGCTCAGTTCTGACTCCAGGACAACACTCATGACAATTAACGTCAACCTGCTAATCGTAGACAAATGGAGCTTAACATTTTGCAGTAGAGTGAAAACGCTTATGTGAAAATGCATACATATTTAGATGTATTTTGTCCCAATGTGGTAAGTGTTGCCGTTTCTCTCTGCACTGTAGTGATGAGGGACTGATGTACGGAGCTTCTCTCTACTTTTTCATTTTCCTCACTGGCGGAGCCTTCATCTTCGCCAACCTTCTCGTCGCCGTGGTAACCACCAACCTTGAGATCTCCATGCCCGACTACGACGACAAGAATTCGAACGAGTGTTTGCCGGCAAGTCTGTCACTCTTTCCCTTTTCACATTTATTTTTTGTCACGTAGTGTTATTTATACCAAGGCACTGTCTGTAACTTCTTCTTGATCCTCATAAATGTGTGTTGTTGATGACAAAGGGGGTGGGAATGCATGATGAATTGCATGTCTTCCACATTAAGTTGTATACTGATTATTACAAGCTAACTTAGCTGCCTTTCAAAATCATCAATACTACCACTGCTCTTTCGTAGTTCCCTGTGTATTTAGTCCTCTCTCCCTACACACCATACTAAACTCTCTCCTCAACCCCTCCCCTCTCACACAGCTGATTCCAGAGGCCACGGGAGGCTTGACGGACCAGACCACCATCCACGTGGAGGAGGTGGTGACCAAGTCCAACATGACCCGGCGCCAGAAGTCCTGGAAGGGTAGCTGTGTAGAGAACCTGACCATGGACACCTTCGAGGAGCTGGCCCTTGTGATGGCTGCTATGCAGAAGAACATGGCTGCGTACAGGGAGATACGGCAGGAGCTGGACAGGTACTGTAAGTCGCTCTGGATAAGAGCGTCTGCTAAATGATGTAAATGTAAATGTAACGGAAGTCTGTTTGTTCTAGCTAGAAGCTATTGAAGCCACTATTCTTTTTGTCATCATCCATCACAGTAACTTATTCTGCGTTTCCAATTGGCTCATTTATCCCACTTCTCTCCCTGTAACTATTCCCCAGGTCATTGCTGTACATGAGAATGTGTTCTCAGTCAATTTACCTGGCAAAATAAGGGTTCAATTAAATAAAGTCATTGTGATACAAAGAAATTACACGTTTTTCAATCTCTATTTTTCTGAATTCAATGGGACAATCCCCCCCCCCCCCCCCCCCTATAAGTAAAGATGGTGTCTTCAATGGAATAAAATATTGTCTTTGTAGAGTGGATGAACTGTAGGTATATGGCCGACCATGTGTATGTGTTTATCCACAGTATAGTGGAGGAGGTGCACAGCCTGTCATTCAACGTAAAGCAAGAGCAGGAGGTGATTATGAGGAACCATATGGCTGCGACCCTCCAGGACAACCTATTGAATAATGATATCGCCACCGGCCGCACCGGAGACATTCTGTCCACCCTCATCACTCTGGAGAAGGTAGGGCAGTGGACATGGCACCCTATTCCCTATATAGTGCACTCATTTTGACCAGAGCCTTATGGGTGCACAATAGATTCATTTACTCTTCCTAGAGTTGTCTATAACCTTACATTCACTGTTCTGTTACCTGTCTCAGGCTCATGTCATAGACTCGAACACAGCATCCGCTCACCTGTTCCAGAAGGGGAACATGCGTCACGCAGCCATGAGGCTGTCCATGGACAGCCAGCTGTACTACCCGTCTACTTCTACACATGTGGATGCGGGACACAGTAACACTCCCAGCACACACCAAAACACAGGCTGAACGTACTTTTAACAGGCCTTTCTTCATGTCCCAAATCATTTGGCTTTACTGATTAGCCGAAATGGTCTCAAAGATAATGCTAGATTACATTATTAAATCAGACTGAGGCTTGCTGCACACATTTCCACATGCAGATCAACATTGACCATGTAAAAAGACTGGTGACTGAGGTAAATGATCATAAAGGTTTCACAAAGTGTCAAAAAAATATACCAAAAAGGATACAACTTGGAGTCTATTAACAGCATCTTTCTAAATACATTTTTCCCCCCCTCAGTATAATATTCATAACACTTCACATGTATTGCACAGATGTCTAAAGAAAAATTAAATTAATTGTTTGAAAAACATTCTAGTACAAAGCTTTTCCACGTTTATTACCGAATACAAAAGTCTCAGGATGATCATTTCATGGGTCCGTTCTTGTACTGTTCCAAGATTTAGAAGGGTTTGTAAACATTCAATAACAAACACTTTCCATATTCAAAGACTATTAAAATAATAACTATTATTATTATTATTATTATGTGGTTGTTTCTATTTGTCCCATTTCACACATGTACAAGTGTGTATTAATACACATGTGAATTGGAAATGTGTTTTTTTTTGCATATCCCAACTCCCCCTGAACCACTCTCGGAGAGTGGGTCACGGCCAGGGTCTGCCATGATCAACAGCGACCCTGGAGCAATTAGGGTTAAGTGCCTTGCTCAAGGGCACATCGAGAGATTTTTCACCTTGTCGGCTCGGGGATTTGAACTAGCGACATGTTGGTTACCGGCCCAATGCTCTTACTGCGAAGCTACCTGCCACCCTAATGAGTCAGTCTACAACTTGTCTCCATTACATTACGTAAATGTACATGCGTCTGTTAGCAAACTAACAGACAAAGTTAATATCTTCATGGTAAATGGCCCAGCGGCTAACTGCGGTTGCCAAATTATTATTTGATAGCGATGGCCGGCGTGGGTCCAATATGGGTCCAGATGTAGCCTTTCTCTGGACGGATAGGAATGGTGGGGTAGGGGCAGCTCCTGGACTTGAAGTACTCCGAGGGGGCGTGGCACACAAACTCCAGGTACTCCATCTTCCTGGGCAGATCCTCCTCTGGACCTATAGAAGCAATCAGGTAATCAGTAATGGAAACATTATCAGCTAGTAGTGGTCTTGGAGTCCACTGTGACATTACTCCCATATACACAATGTTCAGAAAGAGACAAATAACTTATTTCTGTGTGCTCAAATGTAACTAATTTTTTTTAGATAAATGAATGAAAATGTATGCACTCACTAACTATAAGTCGCTCTGGATAAGAGCGTCTGTTAAATGACTAAAATGTAAAAATGATAAATACTCAGATTCAATCATCACTCACCAACAATGTAAGTGGCAGGATCAAACAGGTCCTTAGGACTGGCCTGGGTTGGTATCAACCAAGTCAATGCGGCACTCTTCTCACAGTACTGGTCCTGGATGAAACCTCTGATCTGTGCATAGTACGGCCTCCCATCATCCTCGTCTGTCACTTTGATGACGTCTCCCATCTGATAATACACACCCTGCACAATGACAAACGAAGGCAGAACTATTGCTGACAGCTATACATATCTGTGGCATACATTATACAACAGATATGTTTGTTATGTTTGCTAACATACTGTATGGAAAGGATTTATAAAAAGTAAACATACCTTATAAAATACTGATTCTGATGTGATGATCGTGGAAACAGATTCGGGTGCTTTGATTGGCTGTGGGAAAAAAAAAAAAAAAATCACATTTGGAGGAGCTTAGAGTTCAACCTGACAATCCAACACAAAGATAGAGTTCCTGTGTATTTGAACTAATTATGTACTTACATTTTTTAGTTTGAATATGTGTCTTCTTCCTTTTCCTTTGGTAGACACCTTTTTCTCAGAGGCAGGGGCTTTGTACTTGGTGCTCCTCAACCGTGCTGATCTCCTGTGGATCTCTTGTTTAGACTGTGGGCAAGATGTGTCAAATACCAATATTACATCTCCATCTGGGTGACAATGTGTCAACATGCATATATTGTTTTCTGTTTTGCCTTGCAAATAGAAGAGTATGGAGGTACAGTCACTAAGGGGAGCACAGTACATTCTAGTGCAGGCCTAGGTACAGAGTGTACAAAACATTAGGAACACCTCCCTAATATTGAGATGCACCCCCCTTTTGCCCTCAGAACAGCCTCAATTCGAAAGCGTTCCACGGGGATCCTTGCCCATGTTGACTCCAATGCTTCCCACAGTTGTGTCAAGTTGGCTGGATGTTCTTTGGGTGGTGGACCATTCTTGATACACATGGGAAACTGTTCTGCGTGAAAAACCTAGCAACTCGACACACTCAAACTGGTGCGCCTGGCACCATACCCCGTTCAAAGACAATTACATATTTTGTCTTGCCCATTCAGCCTCTGAATTCTTGCCCATTCACCCTCTGAATGGCACACATACACAACCCATGTCTCAAGGCTTAATAATCTTTCTTTAACCCGTGTCCTCCCCTTCATCTACACTGATTGAAGTGGATTTAACAGGTGACATCAATAAGGAATCAGAGCGTTCACTTGGTATGGAAAGAGCTCCTAATGTTTTGTACATTCAGTGTATGTGCTCAAAACGACAAACAACCTGCTTGCCCCCGCCATTATTCTGTTGTGTGTTGGAGGACGCCGACGGTCCAGATGCTCCACTGCTGGTGCTCTTCCCCGTGCAGTTATTGCACAGGATCTCTCCTTGGTTTCCCTTTTTCCACATAGACGATGAGATTGTTTTGCAGACAGCGCAACATGGTTTCAAACCCAGAGGCATCTTGAAAGTATGGGCCAGCGAAATGATGAATGCAGAAGCTAGCTAGCTATTTAGCTAACTGCTTTCTGGCTAACAACATCAGCAACAAGCAACGTAAAGCATGCAAAAAAATAAAGAGCCGGTCGTCCGCTCGCGCAGACAAACAGCTACAGAATGCAAATAAAATAAAACCAGCAATAATCGATAGCTAGGTTTAAAGGAACAACACAAATAGCTACATCGATTTAGCACAGACTGCTAGCCAGTCTGTAAAATGTATTCTTATTTCAGCTAGCTAGTTTGTTGGGAGCACTTAGCAAAGTGTATTGCGCCACCTACTGTGATGGAGTGTATCGACAGCCTTATATTTATCTAACAGGCAGGCTTATAAACACTTAGCTACTCCTTTGTAAAAAATCAAACAAAAAACAATCATATTGTCTGAAACAGGAGTTTGTCTGAAACAGGAGTACATACGGTAGCTAGATACTTTAGTTTTCGATGAGAGAAAAAACGATCCAATCAAGCCTACGTCACTGCTCAAAAAGTAGCGGGGCCCTTACACTCCTCGCAACTGTATATCAACCGTTGCCACCACTGGGGAAACATCCTTATCCATGTTAAAATGTCTGGAGACAACGTGGAAGACCAAGTTAATCATGCATCTAACAGCAAAGGCATCTCTCTTCCAATGACTCGCGTGAAACTGATCATGAAAAGTTCTCCCGACGTCTCAAGCATCAACCAAGAGGCTCTTCTCCTCACCACCAAAGCAACAGTAAGTTGAGTCCAGTTTACTGGCGTAGCTATGCTAGCTAGCTAATGCTATATTAGCTACCTTTACTTAGTTAATAGCTAGGCCTGCTAGCTAGCTAGTTTTGCAGTAAGGCTTTTGCATATACAGGCAGTACTAGCTAGCTACTTCCATTAGTTCAAGCTCGTGAAGAAGGTAGCTAGCTAGCTAGCTAACCCTGAATGGCTGTAACAGTTAGCTAGCTAGCCCTGCACTGACATGGCTGTAGCCTCAACCAAAATAGGATGTAAACCCTAATGTCTGAATGTCTTTGCCTCGGCTTACTTTACATCCATCAGAGCCTTGTAAATAGAATACTCTGGTCTCCATTGTTACTGTTAATAAATGGGAACTGTCCCATGTAATAACAATTTAATTCATAACGCTCATCTCTTCTAGGAACTGTTCGTTCAGCACTTGGCTCTGTCCTCGTTCAACAATGGATCAGGGAAAGACAATAAGACACTCCTCTACAGTGATCTGGCCAATACTGTTGAGGAGACTGAGACTTTTCAGTTTCTCACAGGTAAAAACTATTGTCGCCACCACCACCAGTGACTTTCATTATCTTCTCTTTGAGCATACAGTATAGTCAATATTGACTACCTGTTCATTATACTGTTGCAGATATCCTACCAAAGAAGATCTTCGCTCGGGATTACCTGAAGCTCATAGAGGAAAATCCAATTGAGGAAGCAGACAATTGAAAAGACATGCAACCCTTACAGCAATAGTGGTTGCTAGCATGTAGTCTGTTGAAGCGTTTTTCTCCAGCTCATTCCTGAATTAGACCACATCCATACTACTTCCAGGCGATGGCATTGTGTAAGCCTACATCTTCTCTGAGCCGTACTAGAGTATATTATGTTTACTACCATTAGTTGCCCAGTCATCCAGATGCTGGGCATCCAGTTTAGGGTCAGAAAGAATCACTATGTGAATTGACTACAGATAAAGCATTAAAATCATATGTTGACCATGATACCAACCCCATATTCCCCCCCACAGCAATCACCTTCTGCCGAAGAGAAACGTCTGTGCTCCCCCTGGTTTTGTTACCAATCGGTGCAAATAGTGCAGGCTTTCATTTGTTTTGGGCATTATTTTTCTACACAAGATCTTGAAGCAAAGGGTGAACAAATCAGGTGCTTAAAAAAATATATATATATTCCATACAATCGATGCAGTTCTCAGGTCAAAGCAAATTGACTCATTGGTTGTGTCCTTTTTATAAAGAGGAACCCCTATGCACGGTCTTTGCTAATGCTGACTATCTACTTGATATTTGACTTTTGTATGATATACCTTTCATTCATGAACAATGTTAACTAATCTGTAGAGATATAGATATGCAAACCGATTCCTTTTAGCTATGTGACTTGAGTATAAAATACACAACTTTTGCTGTGTTTAGTGTGATCTATATTACTCAGTCAAAACCATAGGTAGTTTCAGTACTGGGTGGTTACAGGCAGCACCAATTTAATAATGAAAATCTCATTGCATTTTTTAGTAACGGCTCCTCTCAGATTGTGATGAATTTACATGAGGATCGGCACTGCCACATGTAGGTTTTCATGTGAAGACTTTGGACTTAAATAAAACATTCATCACACAGACTTAATGCTACATTTATTAAATCAAAGTCTAAATATGCTACTGTGTGTTTGTGCGGTTGAACTACGAAGCAGGCTACTGTAACTGCTAGCATGTACTGTCTCAAGAATGGAAAGAATGCACTGAACTTGTGCACTAACCGCTGTGTATATATTTTCTACAAGTGTTTGTAACAGCAATTACATCCCACCTAACAATTAAAAGACTTGCCTTTTGTATGTTTTTTTGTTCCATAATTTAGTTTAGTTAATGAAAATAAAATCTTCATGCTATACAGACTATGCGTCATTCCCTATTTGTGTTGCATTATTGTTTTCACCTTGTTGCAACAAAGCATTTACATAAATGTTAAAATTTTATACCACACACTGTACAACTGTGTGTGACAACTGTGTCACACACAGTTGTACTTCAATAAAAAACATCTCTATGGAACAGGTCTGCAGGCTGGGAGTATATAAATAGATTTTATTGCCATCAATATCTCCCCGATGCTGTAGGCTTTGCATGCAGTTTGGGTTTCAGATACATACGATTAAAATACACTTAATAGTAACATGGCGCTATGGAGGAATAAATACAGAATACAGTACAAATACAGAGAAAGTACACCTCATGCTTTGTACAGGGTTTCCTACCCTGAGTATGCATGCATTTCTAGTGGGAAATATTACATGATGGTACGGTTCAAAAGCTGACAACAAAAGAGCCTGAAGAACACATAATTCACTGTGCCATTAGTTTGTCAAGTCGGAGTTGCATGATGTGTAAAGACTTCTCTAGGCTGGAGAACTGTTTCTCTAGGAGGGCTGCCACGTGGTCTCTTCCATTGATTGAGTCCTTCGTGTTGGCAATGTGCTCCTTTATACTAGAAACAGACAACATTTAAAAAAAAAATCACTAAAGATACAATACACATTAACCTAAAAACAGGTTCCTAGTCCAATAAACCTTTTCCATAATAATGTACTCTTGGAGCTCCTAAATAATTACATCTAAGAAGTTACACCGACACTATCAATTACACGCACATAATATTTAGTTGTATTGTTTGTATATCTTTGTATTTTAAATGTGTGTGACTGTTATTGTCTATCAGTGTATCAGTGTTTTGTTACTTGTCATGTTTTCTGTTTTTGTGTGGACCCCAGGAAGAATAGCTACTGCTTCGGCAAAAACTAATGGGGATCCGAATAAACCAATACCAGCGGGATTGGTTCAAACTGTATGGTACTAGAAAGAGAAAGTCTGATCTCATTAAATTGCATTGTAATGCTTTGTAATTAATCTCATACCAGGACTTTGGTTCAGCCAGATGTGGGGAGGACTGAAGAAGTAGAACGTGAAATGATTCAGGCGGTGTTTGGACGACTGTTTCTGCTCTGTTTTTAGACCCCTCTACTCAGTAGGACAGGTCCTGACTAGTGGTTGATCATGCATGACTTCATCCGCTAGGAATTCAACAATGCTGGTTGCAGCAGAAAGCTCCACATTCCCTTTTGTTCCCTCACTCCTCTACACATTCTCCTGCTTGCACATGTCCCTAGAGGAAGTTCACTAAATTCCCTTTGATGAACTAGATTCTACAATAATTTCATTTCTCAATAGTTTTACTATGCCAATAACAAACAAAATCACTGTGTTAAAAGGGCATTGATATGACTGCTTGAGTATTCATTCTTTAGGAGTCAAGCTTAGAGCAAGCCTACTATGCCGTCCTGTTTACCACAAACAGCAGGTGGAACAAGACTAGGGGCCAACTCAGTGCTGTGGTGCAGTGAGTGAATCTACCCCCTCACCTTGAGAAGACCCAGTGCTCCTCCCCCTCACCTTGAAGATCCAGTGCTCCATCCCCTCCCCCTAACCTTGAGAAGATCCAGTTCTCCATCCCCTCCCCCTCACCTTGAGAAGGTCCAGTGCTCCATCCATTCCCCCTCAACTTGAGAAAATCCAGTCCTCCGTCCCCTCCCCCTCAACTTGAGGTCCAGTGTTCCGTCCCCTCCCCTAGAGAAGGTCCAGTGCTCCATCCCCTCCCCCTCACCTTGTGAAGGTCCAGTGCTCTGTCCCCTCCCCCTCACCTTGTGAAGGTCCAGTGCTCTGTCCCCTCCCCCTAACCTTGAGAAGGTCCAGTGTTCCGTCCCCTCCCCCTCACCTTGAGAAGGTCCAGTGCTCCGTCTCCTCCCACTCACCTTGTGAAGGTCCAGTGCTCCGTCCCCTCCCCCTCACCTTGAGAAGGTCCAGTGCTCTGTCCCCTCCCCCTCACCTTGAGAAGGTCCAGTGCTCTGTCCCCTCCCCCTCACCTTGAGAAGGTCCAGTGCTCCGTCCCCTCCCCCTCACCTTGTGAAGGTCCAGTTCTCCATCCCCTCCCCCTCACCTTGAGAAGGTCCAGTGCTCCGTCCCCTCCTTCCTCTTCTCCTCCAGTGTGAGGAACACCTTCTGCATGGTCTCCGTCGTCTCTGTCACGTTCAGGTAGTCCGCCCGCACCACCTGCAAGTCCTCCAAGGCCTGCTGTTTAAACGAGGCTGAGGTTCCCCCCTCTACCACCACCTCGCTAGCCAGGGACACCGCCTGCAGGGCCGCCCTGTTCTGGAGCACCAGCAGACGGGACTGCTCAAACTCCTCTGGCCCCGCGATGTCGTCCCAGCAGACTGGAGAGGCAGAGGGCAGCCAGAAGCGCTGGGAGCAGTTGACAGGGTTCCCCGGAGTCTCTGTCACAAAGGGGCTGTCGGCGGGGAAGCTGTGGAGGAGATCCTGGAGGTTGAAGGAACCGGAGCCCCACTCCCAGTCTCCCTGCATGAGCTCCCCTGACTCTGGGTCGGGTGTGGGTCCCACCTCCGCCCCCACCGGGCACCAGGCACTCAGCAGGAGGCAGCAGGACAGGCAGAGCCAAGCCCAGCTAGTTGTTCCATCCTGGAGCCACTGCATCACGATGTAGCTGAACTAGTCTTGTTCCCCAGCCGTGTGTCTATTAGCCTGGCAAGCAAGGCTGCTGGGCCTGAGGAGTAATGCAATGGGTATTGTTATTCAGATAGGCCTAATTTGTGCAGCTAGAAATAAACATGGTACCAGTCCAGCAGTGAATCATTCATCCAGGAAAACATGAGCTCATTTCCAAGCCACAGGACTCTTTGTTTTGAACATTACAGTTCACAGTAACTTTTCTGTATTTATCACATCCAATACAGTAGGTTCTGCAATCAGAGTTTAGTGACTTTAATCCGTTCTTGAACAACTTTCACCTACTTTTTCCTGTGTATTTTCTTCCTGCCAGTGGGGTGGTCTAATTGTAATGTTTGGCATGGTGGCACTAGGGCAGACTGTCTAACCAGTTTTCCATGTTATGATGTCCGTGCTGCAGGCGACAAGATGTGTGTTTAAAAGTATTTCCCTGGTACTTACAGTACAAATGTAAGCCTATAAAGCTGTGCAATAATGTTGTGGGACCATCACTGTTAAATACAATCTTAATGGAACCACCATAGGTGAAATATTAAAAAACAAAACGCAAACACTGTGGGCTACTCCACTGCTTATGTTATGAACAAACATTCATTTAGATATTTGGTTCAAACGAATTGGGGTCAATCGAATCATTCCCTCCAGGTCGTGGAAAATAACCCTAATCGTTCAGCACTGCAATCGGTTTATTCTGCAAACGGTCATAATTTGTCGTATCTTCATGTTTATACAATAGCTTCTCTAAACTGTAAAGCAAAACAAGAACATACTTACAACTGTCATCAAACGGCGTATTGCAAATATTTTTTTAATGCAAAGATTACCTTATAGAAGAAAATTCCAGAGACTTACGCAGTTTAGTCCGTCGCTGGTGCAAGTCAAGTCACACATGGTGAGCTATTGGAAAGTATGACTCGCTCTCTCCCTCTTTCTCTCTCAACGGTCTGAACAGCCTGGTGTCAGTGCATTTCGTATTATTCTGTACGTAAATCCGAAATTTAATTAGCATGATACCTATGTTACGTTTCATATGGTATATATTCATTTGTAGATGTCCATCACCTATTTCGTATGATATGTTACGAATTATAATTTGTATGATATGTTACGAATTCTAGCTAGGTGGCTAACGTTAGCTAGGCTAGGGGTTAGGAGTTAGGGTTAAGGTTAGCTAAAAGGGTTAGGGTTAGCTAACATGCTAAGTAGTTGCAAAGCAGCGAAAAAGTAGTGAGTAGTTGAAAAGTTGATAATTAGCTAAAATTGTCCGTGATGAGATTTGAACTCACAACCTTTGGGTTGATAGACGTTCGCGTTATACACCCACCCACCCTACTTTAGTTTTTGCCTTAAGTAACCATCTGTCTTATGTAACCATACAAAGTGTAACATTTTACCTCAATTAACCGGTACCCCCTGTATATAGCCTCCCTACTGTTATTTTACTGCTGCTCTTTAATTATTTTTTACTGAACACTTCTTTTTCTTAAAATTGCATTGTTGGTTAAGGGCTTGTAAGTAAGCATTTCACTGTAAGGTCTACACTTGTTGTATTCGGTGCATGTGACAAATAACATTTGATATCATACTAATTAGCTTATCCGGATTTCCGTTTACTGTGTTATGTCTAGTCTATGAGACCAGGCTGGTCTGAAGAACAAGCAAAGCACCATTCATTTGTCGAATACTAACACAGACCGCAATTTTGTAGTGTAATTCGGTTTCTTAAATTGGCACTTTTGGTGCTGTTACTTATCTGGTTTATTGATTATGTGGTACTGACAGCTGTAATTTTAGAAGCCAACTAATACAAAATAAATTAGCATTAATTTGTCCAATAAATATAACTTATGAATGTTGACTTTTTAATAGAGATCTATTTTATGCGCAGGTTGTGTCCTGCAGACTTGACATGGATTCAAGTAGAATACATGGAAAACAGCTGCGATTTAAAGGGAAAAGTAGGCCCCAAATTAAAGTTTGTCAGATGATTGTATACTTCAAAAGAGGTCTAAATCAAGGGTTGTCAATATTCCGTAGCATATGTATTTGAGGAAATCTGCAGTCTTCAAACCCAAGTGAATGGGAGTCAACGGCACAATCTAATATAGATTGTGCACATGCAACAGTGGACTCCATTTGAAAAAACACTGCTACGTGTAGACTTGTCAAATACTGTACTTGTGGGGCAGTATGAAAACAAATAGACAATGGCTGAAATAAGAAACCAAAGTATAGCACCTCATTTATACAAATTCAAAATAATATTAGGATTTATGGACACCATGTGTGTGTGTTTAGTGAGTGGTGTTTTGGCAGTAAAATAGAAAAGGCGGCAAGGGGTGTATTTGGAAAAGTCTAGCACTGATATAAGTAAATAGAAATGGGAGAAATACTTGGCCAAAACAGCTAAAGATGGATGGTGTTATTTCATTGGGAACATGTGGTTCAAGAAGCCAAAAATGTGCCTTACTAAATGAATAACTTGCAGAATCTATAATGTCCGCCTACAGGAACCATGACCAGTTATTAATACACACATACATCAAGGGACTAGATTAAACTATTCACATTTTAACCAAATCTTAATATGCATAGTAAAAGAAGAGACAAACGTTTGAAGAAACTTTACATTTTTATTAATTAATGCAATTTACAGCCAAGCCAGAGTGAACTATATTAAGTGAAACATATTCACATTATTTCCTATCAGGGTTTTACAGCATATCTTGTGTATGTAATCATAATTGTTAACAACCAAAGTAATAGAAATCAAAACCCAATGACACTTTACGACAACAACTAGAACAAGGAGATTAGCAGTGGATCCGAACAAATAAACCAGCACCAAAAAGACTCCATGATAGGAATGAAAGAAAATTCAGTTTTGGCATGTGGTAAAAGAGAGAAACTCAAGACTGAACATCAAAATGACAGGCGAGGGAGGTTTGAGTTCACAGGACTGTGCAGGGCTGCCTTTGCAAAGAGAGAATTTGGTCACTTCTCTCCTCAATGGCTTACATTTAAAGAAACAAAAAAATCCTTGAAGGGTTAAAACAGAAATTGTAGTGTCCTGGAAATTGTGTTTACTGTGAAAAGTCAAGACATGAGGAAATGTAGGGCTTTTGAAAAACGTTAATTGATTATAATTTGAGGATGAGTCATAAAAAATGATGTAATAACGGATCAAATAAAATTAATCAGGTGACTGCATCTCCAGGACACTTACATTCATTGGAGGTAGATATATGGCAATGACGCATGCATGACATGGTTTCTTAAGGTGTCTATGTATGGGAATCAAGCTTTTTCGCAAGTTGTGGATTCTAGTGCATAATTATGTACTTTTAAGGCCAAATATACAAGGAGGATGTACCCCATTTGAAGTTCTAAGGCTATCTTAAGACAAAAGGTGTGCGAGAGAAAGATCAGGATGACAAACAGTTGCAGTTACAGCCCTTTCACGGCAATACCGGGGTCAACGGTCACGTTGAACAGTATGGAGTCGCCATTGTTTTGTTGATGGAAAATGACATGAATTCCTCAGTGACTGAACCCAATTTTTTGGGGGGTTCTATGGACACTCACAGCATCCTAACAAGCAAAACATGGAAAGTATGTGGCTACAATTTAGAATTATTCTGATGATCAAATTTATTGTTAAAATTGCATACATGACAATCACACAACCATTTCTTTTGGCCTCAGGTTCAGAAAAGACCATTACATTTTTATGACAGTGAACAGGTTTTGCATGGCATATGCACAGCCTTGTGACATTCAAACCTCCCAGAGAGGGGATATTTACATTTTATTGGACAATATGAAGACAAAATAAAAATGAGAAAAGTCAATGCAGCATTTATCAGGCTTATGAGGTACTTCATGAATATATATATATATATATATCTTTACCTTTTTAGAAAAGCTCTTCAGTCATATTATTCCTTATAACTCCTATTGATAGCATAAAATACCTTGTGTTTTATTAATTTTTCTGTCTGCCCAGCCTCAAGCGGGCTTTTTTTTAAATTATTTTTTTAACTGCTTTGAAAGTGCAAAACACAAATACTGATCGTTCTATGCAGTGTCTTCACTCAAGGTCGCATGATAATGTAGAAATTATTTTATGTGGTGCTGTTAATCAAATATGGGTGAGCAACTCAAATAGGATAGATGGAAAATAAATCTCTAAAAAGGCACAACACCATAATTGGAATTGAATTTCCATACCTTTTTTGTACCTTTCCATTGGGCTATCAGATTATCTTAAGTGACTGAAATATACCAGTAGGCTACATCAGTATATCATGTCACAATGTACAACATTGAGGAAAGTATAGTTCAAATGTATTCAATTCGTAAAATGTAGCATGCACAAATAAATGTATTATCCTTATCAAAAACATTACAAATGTGGATAATTAATAGTTTGATAGTGATTTTCCTTTTTCTGGGTGTAAGAACAGATTAAAATTGGTAAAAGCCTTGCCGGTTTTATTGTGGTACTGGATAAAATCACTTAAAGATGCAGTTTGTGTCAGACCCTTAGTTAGCTTTAACTGTGGACCATTTATGTTTGCTAGTGTAGGTTTGCTAAGCTACAAGTATATTCCAATGATCAGACATCCTCGTCATCTCTTAAAGGCTGAATGAAAGATGCCATCTAGTCGGAGGCCTGCTGTAGTCGACTCTAGACCACAAGCCAGGGTTCATGTAGCTGACTAGGTGACGCGCCATACACCTTGACTAGGCTCCTAATACACCTAGTCAAGCAAATCACAACCCTAGCTTGGACTTCAGTAGTTATTGCTCTGCATATGTCATCCCACTGACAAGCCTCTCTCTCTCCATCTGCAGCCCACTATTTCTATTTAATACTACCAAAAACGTTTAGCATGAATAGTGATAATTTGTCCATCTAAATAGCCATTCGATTGGCACATCAATATATCATCCAGTCATGACCACGCGAACGACTCCCAACTCAGTTTCTGCTAGCTAAGCGTTCATTGGTCTTTTTTTTTTATCACTACATAAAAAAAAAGAAAATTATAAAAAGGGAGGACTCGCATGCATATATAAGAACATTGAGACTTGAACTGCAATTACAAAATGTGGTCCTTTGAACTTTATTTTAGTATGTAAAGTTAATCTGTAATTAATTTTTAAAAAGTAAAATAATGTCTATATCATACACAGTATTGGTTTGTGTTGTTTGGTCACTACAATTGATCTTTGTCTTCGTCATAAATTAGGGATATACAACGCTAGCACCCGAGACCGTTCTGAGGTAGTTTGGTAAGTTGGTATATAAAAAGCCAAGTCATTCTGAAGCCCTCAATACTTTCTGAAGGATACAAAACACCCATGTCAGTCCTGCATGTTAAATGCACGTATATGGCATTAGTTTGGTGAAGCTCTATGAAGGTTTTTAAATTAGGATCGCATCACTGTGGGTCATACTTTGCATGACGACGATCCTGGGATAGTGCTTGGAATCAGCTCAACCAAAGAATACTCAAACAATCGTGCTGTCTACTCAAGGGGGAGCGAGGACTGAGATATGGGACGCTCATCATAGCAGGGCATGCTGAAGCCATGACACTGAGACAGCAAACAGTTGCACATGAAGCATCACGTCATGTTAGAGGTTGTAAGTGTCTTAAGAACTAACATTGGCAGACATTCCAAGAAAGGTGTCAAAAATAAATGAAATGTTGGATTAGTTGCCTGAGACAGCATTAGTTTGAAAATTACTATCTAGTGTGTACTGTAGTGGAATATCAGAACCAAGACAAGCATACGCCAAAATCGCACAACACCTCACACAAACAAAGAAAACGTTTTTAAACGGGACCGATCTTTCCACCAGTGTGACACTTTGTGGCCAAAAGGTTTTCATTTTATAGTAGTCTAAATGTTCCCGTGATATATATGAAAGCTAACTAAGAAATCATAATTATTAAATGAAATTAAACGAAAACGTTTGCTTTCTGATGAACAGCGATAAGATGTATGAGACCATAGACAGTTTCTTACTCAGATGTCTATTCAATGTGATGACTGAAGGGGAATGAATTATTTGACAATATGTGCCTATGCTAAGGATCAGGAAAACAAAGACGACTTTCAGGAGCCAATCAGTTTAAGGTTTGTGGACTGAAGCTAATGAGCATGCATTAAAAAAACGTTTAATGTATACAAGCATATATTACAGGTGGATACATAACTTAATATTACAAATACGCTGGCCTTAAGTACATTCATTGTTACATTGGAGTTGAGAAAATAAGTTCTTCTCTACTAAACAGGGATGTTATTTCAACTGTAGACCTTCAAGGGAAGATTGGCAAAGGAGAGCAGCCTTTCTGTATACACGTCCGATTTTATATTTTCTAAAGGTTTTGTTTGCCCACAGTAAAATAGTTCGACCAGAGATATGCACCCGCTATGTCATTTACATGGTTGGCTTTCACTTTCCTCTGTAATACAAGAGCCATTACTGTAGCTGGATAAGAGTAAAGCCAGCCTATCCTACCCTCATACTACTACTACTCTCAGCCCATCTAGACAATGTTCTGCCTAAATCAAAGCTAGACAATCATTTAAGCGAAAACTACTACGTGGTAAAGCTAAGCAATGGAGAAGCTAAACCATCTGAAATACCTTTGAAAATGTCCTGCAAACACACTCCCACGACTCAAATAAGCATGATAAAGATTAAATATTGGATCTATTGTCATTTTATGTATAAGGCGGAGACTATTATTATTATTATTATTATTATTATTATTATTCAACCTGTAGTTATCGATATTTGTTTTCCACAAATACTCAGACTGACGGTACAAATCAGGTGGCAAATGCTCAACTGCTTGACATTGATTTAATCAAAAATATTGATATCAACATTGATTATACAAAGACCATCTGATAGGGCTCGTAGTCTCAGCTTTATATGAAGAGCACCTTTTTCTGCAAGGACTAGAACGTATGGTTACTGTTCAGTTCTAATGATCTATTGACGTGATATGCCTTTTAATACAAGAAAACACACCCATCAACATACTTGTTATTCATTGTGTCTTTTTCTCAGAAAACCACTAGGGGGAGATCCATATGCACCGTGGGCTCAGGCCATTGTAAGACTGGATTTCATGCAATAACTACTAACTGGAGATGGTCTGTGCATGATTGAAATGTCATTTTGCATAATTATTTACTTGGGCTTGCCATTGTTCACCATCTCAATCTAGCCACTCTTGTACTTCCTGGTCCAACACCACACATACACTCATTAACATACCCATTTACTGAGGAGTCCCCTATGGCAATTGTATATCTCGCTTGCGTACATTCCTGATTTGGCTGACAAAGACTGTAAATAGTTATATAGCTAGGTTCTCTCTGATCAAAAAGGTGTGCAGTCAACTCCTACATACGGAAATGCCACATTCGTTGATACCCGTGACTTCTCTATGACTGCTCTAATTCTGGCGACCACAACAACGCAGGTAATACACATCTAACAACCAACTTGCTTGACACATTTCCCCCCCCCACACACACACCACTTTGGCATCAGACTATAGCTACACATTTACACAACCAGTACGTTATACATTCAGAATGTTCCAACTACGACTTCCACCCAGTATCCTAATACATGGTAAGATAAATGTCCGTTTCACCTATTGTTTTGCATAAGCTGTTTCTCATAACATTTAAGCTTTTTCAAATACAAAAGCTCAAAATGAATAGAATAATCCATGAATAGCACCCTCTTCTGGGAAGAGATTTAAATCACAACCCAGTGGCAGTTATTTATCTGACGAAGACGTTAAAGGCATTATTTTCAGTGAATCACCCACTGTATGCTGGCTGGGAGAATCCCTCTCGACAAATAGGCCTAGGTGTAACCATCTGAATGTCTGACTTAGTGCACGTGTGTAATCTGGGACCAGTTGTCAATGCAATGACTTGGTGTGGTCTCACCAGACAAACTAGCCTGGTATTAAACAATGTAAGAATCATATAACCAGCTGATCTGATCTCTCATTCTTTCTCAGACAATACACTACACTCAACTACAGCTCCAAAAGGGGTTTTATTTTAGTGCAAAAAGATCATTGTTATCAAATGTTTAGGATATTTTCAGGAAAAGCACTGCTGTACAGGTCTGGTATAATCCAAGGTGCTGAGTATAAATAGGTCATTTAAAACAGGAATAAGCAGTAACAAGACCACATCTCCCAAGTTTAGGATGAACAAAGGGTGAGGCAGACTTCAGGTAGGGAAAAACGGATGAAAAATGGTAGTATGAAACGTTGAGCATTATCCATATTGAAAAGGAGAATGTTCACATTTCAATGGACAAGCAAACATTCTGTATTGACCAGTGCACCCTACGACACGTCATGCTTGATCATAGTTTCCACGGCAATAACATCAACTCATGTTATCAAGTCTACTTGAATTGTATCAACAAACAAAAAAATCTGCCACCTGTTGGGTTGACTGTAGCAAACATGAATAAAACATAACAATGAGGGGAGCTAAGATGATACATTCCAAAAACGTCAATATTTCATTGAAACGCTGCATTCAATGAACACAATTAAAGCAACATGGGAGATGCCTTTCCATGTACATCTATGGGAGCAGAACAGTACATGTTGCATATTCAAAAGTATTAAGCTAATAGTTTAAAAAGACAGATATCAATGAACAATACTAATCATCAAATTGTGGGTGAGCAGCTACAATTTTTATTAGCCTTGGCTTTACAAACATGTTGCTTACAAAGCAGTCCGTTAGGCAACACCATCTATCTCCAAGGATATGCAATGAAGTTGTGATTAAAACAAGGTGCTAAAAATGAATGCTGTTCCATTGGCGTGTAGAAAAAAAAAGACAAATGCTTGTTATGATCAACAAATCATTTTCCAACAATTTGGTCTTACAGCTCAATGCTAAAGAACCATTGGCTCTCAAACCACTTTTTTTTGGAAACACATTTTTAACAAGCTTTAGGATCACGCACAAGCACTATGAAACTATGATTACAGAACGCAGGTTCACTGACTGTCATACATGACAAACGTTTAAACACGTGACAATGTACGATTCAAACGATGCCTATCAGATATAATATCCTGTGTAATTATGAAGAAATGACCAGCAGTGTGACGTTACCATAACACTTGAACAGGTAACAAGAGGTAGAACACACAGCCATTTCAACACAACTGCACATTATGTATGTCCGAGTTTCCTGCTTGGCTCGACCAATCAATGGAATTCATGTTCACTATCAAAAGTGCATCCAAATGTACACATCGCGAGACCAGCACCGAATAATAACAATAATAGACATGACAGTAAATATCAAGTATTTGATTTCTAAGAATGCCCCACAAACAGTCAGTCGGATTTCGGATGACTTTGAAGGTAATGAGAAATTAATGTCAGTAAGGGAGAGAGAAAAAAAAGAGCGTCTATCTACATACTTATGGCAAGTGAAGAGCATCTTGGGATTTAAGGTGACATTAGTGAAAGGGGAAAAAGTTGAGCACCTGTAATTAAGATGGTCTCTTGTGCTTCAGTTTCTTTAGGACATGAATTTTGTACAAAATGTGTAATCTTGTTTGGCTAAGAAGAGTGATGTGTGTTCTACAAAGTATATACCGATTTTTTTTGTGCTATCAAATATACAATACAAATGAGGACAATACAATCCCCCATACCATTACAAAGGTCTAGGGAAGAAGCACTAAAAAACCCTATTAAAACGCAGCAAGCAACAACAACAAAAAACTACTACTCTACAAATGACCTAAATTCATATTTGAGAAACATCACTGCTAAAATCTCTTGGTTAAAAACAATGCATAGTTAGAAAAGAGCGAGATAAAAGCCAGCCAATCTAGGCTATATGAAAAAACCAGCTAAAATGTAATTACTAAGGAGGAGAACAGAAAAGGACATTTTAAAAATACTTTTTGTTTGTAGAACTTTTTGTTTGTAGAATTTCAAGGACAGTTTTGGAAGGCATTACAATTTCTGCATGTAAGTTCTGCATAAATAAACTATTTGGCTTAATTTCATTCAACTACATACGGGACAATCGTAAAATGCTTTCCTTCTATTTTCATTTTAACAATCTCTCCTAAAAGCGTATTCAAAATATACCCTATATCCCACGAGGCTATGATACAAAGCCCACAATTAAAAACCATTTGCATAAAAACCAAACCTTTGCTTGACTAGTAGAATACGCATAATTACTCCCTTTTTTACAGAGCAATAACCAAGATAAAATAGCTATCGGTCTATGGAATCCTTTCTCCCCCAATAGAACCCCAGGCCATTCTCCAGTCCAGTCCCTATGCTGAAGTGTCTGACACTTCCATCACAGGCTTCACTCTACTGTACCGATTCATACACCAACGACTGTACTACAAGATGCCAGCATTACAACTGGCCCCCAGCAGGGAGAAAACCATTTCGCTGCCATAAAACCATAAAGAAAAACTACAGATAGGGTTAACATATCCAAATGCCTAAATCGAATGTGTGAGTCATCTATGCGCAAAAAAAAAAAAAAAAAAAAAGGAATCACATGGAAATAAGGGGGATACTAAAACAAGATGACGGATTCCATTTCAAGAGACTTGACCCCTCCCTAATGTAGATGTCTTCACATGTAATGTGGCTCAGAGAACACAACAAAGGTGTCTGTTGGGAACCAGTCCCATTCTATTAGTAAATCTATTCTCTGGCCACACTGGCCATAGATTTACAAAACAACCCAGTCCAAGTAAAAGGCAAGACAGCAAAAATGACTGTCGTTACGATTTCATATTATTAATTTGTATAAGTCTTGATAAAAAATAAGTGTTAACAGTTTCAAAGTCTAATGAAAATCTAATGCAAAAACCACTTGCTTAGCAGTCATCAGATGCAGCATAAAAACGTGTGTTGGTCACCAGTGTTGATGGAGGACAAATACTCTGAGGCTGGTACTGTATCCGAGCCTGTTAAATTCATAGTACATACAAAGGAAAAGACAACACGTTAAGTACTTGTGTCCTGGTTAAAGTATCCGTCTGGTCAGTGCACTTTGCTTTGATTGGCTGATAAATAAAGTTGAAGAGTAACAATGATTATAAACCTTCTATCGGACCCTTCTCGTCTTCGATATCCCCACCTCCCTTCAACCCTGGGGACCCCTTAAAAAAAAACGGTATAGTGTGATCTTGTGTGTAGATTCTAAACAACCCCAAAGTGTGATGATACTGCCCCCTAGTTTGATAGAAGTATTTCCAACTGTCAGTGTAAAAAAAGTAATACCGATTTTTCTTTCCTTTGCTCAAACTCTGTAAACAGGTTATCCCCCCCCAATGTACAAATACCACCACAATCCATTTCTGAGGAATCATTTTACATACTACTGCCTAATAATGACCAGGGTTAGGCCAGGAAGGGGGGGGAAGAAAGCGGTTTTGCATGTGTGTGTTTGAAAACAATTGTGGACATTTTGGAAAAGAAACCCTACCTAATTTGTTTGGTATGACACTTGTATCATTCCCCCTTACTGGCGGGGAGAGACGAGATGGCACAAACCCACTTAACGCCCACACAGTAAAGGGGTTAGGTGGGAGGAGAGAAGGCTTCTTCCCTGTTGGGTCTGTCTCACCCATGCCCGCCCCCGGTGCCCAGGCCTGGTGCTTCAGGCGAAGTACATGGTGCGCAGTGTGTCCTGGTGGATCTGAACTGCCTTGGCCAAGGCCTGCTGGTCGCGCCCGTTGCTCTGTCCCGACGTGTGACTGCCCTCCGCACTGGAATGATCACAAGGGAAAGAGTTAGTGAATTATTCGGTCCGAATTCTTTAAGAATATATCATTCTTCCTTCATCACATTCTGGTAATCACTAACACACCACAGTTTGAATGGTACAGTGATATGATGGAAATAAGAGTTACTTTAATAGGGTATCAGAACAGGGCCATGGTCTACATCAGGCATGGTGACGTCTCCCTTACCTGTCGTGCTCCTTGTCCACCAGGTGGTAGCGGGCACGGAATGCCACCAGGTGTGCGTAGTAGGCTGGTGCTGGGATGGAGACGGAGCGGGTGCAGCGCACGTAGGTGTGGCACAGCTGGTAGGTGAGCACCTGCAGCTCGTCCGAGGTGAAATGGTTGTCGTCCCACAGCACATGGTAGTGGGATGGTCGGCTGGTCCCCTGGGGAAAGGTATTACAATTATTAACTCATGTTTAGTGGGAATGCATGTCATTTAGCTCTACTACAACCAGAGTCTATAAATGTTAAACATCCCAATTATAAAAACGTTTATAGCAGTGAAACTACAACATCTCAGAAGCACATAGTATTAGTAAAGCTGGAGGTGGGTTCCCTTCCAGAATAGTCCCTTCTCCACTAGCTAGCTCTATAGTGTCCTGGGTTGTGCCGGAAATTGTACCAAAGTAGTATACTATATAGGCAATAGGGAGGCATTTGGGATTATACTATATAGGCAATAGGGAGGCATTTGGGATTATACTATATAGGCAATAGGGAGGCATTTGGGATGCAGCCCGGGACGCTGGCTGGCCCCTACCTGAATGCCAGCGTGGCTACACAGGTAGAAGTCAAACTCCGATGGGTGAGTGATTTTGGTGTCCACTGTGGTGCCGGCAGGGATGTTACCACTCTTACCAACCTGAACAAAACACATTAGGAATCACATAAATCATACAATATCACAATGTCGGCATTTAATATACACGTTTGATTTCCAGTAATAATAGTGGTCAGTATGAATTGGAGAGACTACGAACCCTCTCGTTTCTGTCCATGCAGAACAGTCGAGTGTGGTGTCTCTTCTGCACCACCACGAAGGTGATACCGGGCTGGTAGTCTTTCTCCAGTTTGATGCAGGCCTCACGGATTGCAAGTAACTCATGTTGGAGCACCTGGATAAACCCCAAAACGACAGTTATAGTTTAAAAACAATAACTCCCACACGTCACAATATATACATTTATAAAACCGGCAAAAAAAATACAAAATTGATTGGGCAATTCAGAATTGGAACGGTTACCAATAGAAACAGAAGCACATCTGGGATAAACAAAAAGAAAGTTAAAGTAAAAAAAAGAAAACATTTGATTGCAGTAAAAACAAAGACTAGGCATTCAGAATTTAATTGGAACGGTAACCAATAGAAAAACAAATAACAGAAAATCCTTTACTCACGACCAGTACAGTACAATTAAAGATCATGCAATTGAATTGAAATCCTATTTCCTCAAGTCTACCTCAAGTCTAACCTGGTTGAACTGGCCCTCAGATATGCCGTCGCGGTAGTAGATGATCCGGGTGGGCTTGAAGCGGGTGGACTTGTAGAACTGGATGAGCAGCTCTCTGACCATGGTGGCCAGGTCCTGGATGATGTCCTGGCGATGCTGCTGCACCCGCACCGTGGCACAGTAGCGGCTGGGGTGGGCATCCATGCTCCCCACCACCTAGAAAAGAGGAACAGGGATGTGATCAGGACAATATACAAACATACACGTGGGGATTTTGGCTAGGGGGATAGGTCAGCTTAAAGTATATGTGAATGGAGGATGGAGTCATGTAGGGATTCCTGATTCATCAGGAAGAACAACATCCCTGAGGAAGCACAGAGCACACTTAGGATCATTTCTATTTTTTGCTGTTTTGAAAGTCAGGTGGAAGCCGGTTAGTGAGCAAGGCGGAGTGGTAGGCTATTGATTCCCTCAGTTCTCTCCATTTCAGATGATGATGTTGGACATAGTAAAGGATACCTCTGTAGACTACTGCACCCCTACTCCCTAGCAGAAACATGGTCCTGTGGGTATAGTAAAATAAACTACTGTAGACTACTGCACCCCCTACTCCCTAGCAGAAACATGGTCCTGTGGGTATAGTAAAATAAACTACTGTAGACTACTGCACCCCCTACTCCCTAGCAGAAACATGGTCCTGTGGGTATAGTAAAATAAACTACTGTAGACTATTGAGATGCACCCCTACAGTCCCTGGTAGTTGACACAAGGCCCTGTGGAGAGGCTGGTCTGTCTGACTTACTGCAGCTATGGAGGGTTTCTTCCCGTCTCCAGCAGGAGGGTGAGTGACGTCAGCACCCAGGAAGATGACCGGCTGCTGGAACACCAGGGGCCTGGGAAGAACAGACACCCACAAGGTTAACCAGAGCCATCATCACAGAGGAGAAGACGCGTGAACAGAAGAATGGACATATACATGCATGGATGGATGGCTGGCTGGAGGAGATTGACTTGACTTTTCACTTAGAGCTGGTGGATATATAGGTGAATGAGTAGATTGATAGCTTGCGTGGCTTGTTTCAAGATATTATGGAAGAATGTCAGTCTCACAGATGTCATGGGTAAACACATGGTTTATACATTTTAACCGAATGCGGAGTCCAATACTGCTAGACTTTAACAGTAAACCAGCAAGTATTCATAGCCATGTTAATGAGAGAGGTTCTGCACTGACCTGCCCTGTGGGAGGAGGATGTTGTTGACCCCGCCCAGCTTGACATTGATCTTCAGGCAGAGGTTAGAGAGGGTCTGGGGAGTGGTCTTCTGAACATTCTTCACCTGGACACACTGGGTGGCCATCCCCAGCACCGTGTCACCAACACGCTTCACCTCAGCTACACCACAGAGAGGCAGGGATGAGGGAGACAAGCTATGTCAGCACAACAGGAGCGATATACAGCTAGCTTTGTGTGTGCTGCAATGAATTCGGAATTAGTGTGATGAATGCACTAATTGTAAGTCACTCTGGATAAGAGTGTCTGCTAAACGACTAAAATGTAAAAATGTGTGTGATTGTAAGGTAGAACGTTTACATATGAAATTTGATTTCATACGGTTGAAAATATAATCCACTAAATAATCAAAAACCGCATATAGAGCACAGCACTAACTGAACCAATAGGATTTATAAACAGTGACAGTCATTCACTTAGGAACATACACTACCGTTCAAAAGTTTGGAGTCACTTAGAAATTCTTGTTTTCGAAAGAAAAGCAATTTTATTGTCCATTAAAATAACATAAAATTGATCAGAAATACAGTGTAGACATTGTTAATGTTGTAAATGGCTATTGTAGCTGGAAACGGCTGATTTTTAATGGAATATTTAAATTGTTTACATTTTAGTCATTTAGCAGACGCGCTTATCCTGAGCAACTTACAGTTTTTTAGTGAGTGCATACATTTTCATACTGCCTCCCCGTGGGAATCGAACCCACAACCCTGGCGTTGCAAATGCCATGCTCTACCAACTGAGCTACACGGGACTACATAGGTATACAGAGGCCCATTATCAGCAACCATCAGTTCTGTGTTCCAATGGCATGTTGTGTTTGCTAATACAAGTTTATCATTTTAAAAAGGCTAATTGATCATTACAAAACCCCTTTGCAATTATGTTAGCACAGCTGAAAACTGTTGTGCTGATTAAAGAAGCAATAAAACTGTCCTTCTTGAGACTAGTTGAGTATCTGGAGCATCAGCAATTGTGGGTTCGATTACAGGCTCAAAATGGCCAGAAACAAATAACTTTCTTCTGAAACTCATCAGTCTATTCTTGTTCTGAGAAATGAAGGCTATTTATTCCATGCGAGAAATTGACAAGAAACGGAAGATCTCATACAACGCTGTGTACTACTCCCTTCACAGAACAGCGCAAACTGGCTCTAACCAGAATAGAAAGAGGAGTGGGAGGCCCCGGTGCACAACTGAGCAAGAGGACAAATACATTAGTGTCTAGTTTGAGAAAGACGCCTCACAGGTCCTCAACTGGCAGCTTCATTAAATAGTACCCGCAAATAACCAGTCTCAACGTCAACAGTGAAGAGGCGACTCCGGGATGCTGACCTTCTAGGCAGAGTTGCAGAGAAAAAGCCATCTCTCAGATTTAATCTTTTCTTTTTATTGGCCAGTCTGAGATATGGCTTTTTCTTTGCAACTCTGCCTAGAAGGTCAGCATCCCGGAGTCACCTCTTCACTGTTGACGTTGAGACTGGTGTTCTGTGAAGGGCGTAGTACACAGCGTTGTATGAGATCTTCAGTTTCTTGGCAATTTCTTGCAAGAAATAGCCTTCATTTCTCAGAACAAGAATAGACTGAACAACAGATGCATATCTGTATTCCTAGTCATGTGAAATCCATAGATTAGGGCCTAATCAATTTACTTCAATTGACTGATTTCCTCATATGAACTGTAACTTAAATTGTTGCATGTTTCGTTTATATTTTTGTTCAGTATAGCTTCCAGTTTCCTCACCATAGACAGGCGTCTTCCCAGGCAGGATGACCACCACCAGCTGCAAGCCCTGGTAGGTGTACTTGAGGTGTTTGAACATGGGCTCCACGCTGTCCGCACCCTGGGCGTACTTACAGAAACAGGGTTGGCCCTGGATGGGCATCCCCGCGTCGCGAGAGATCTTACGCAGCTGGTCTGTGAACGCCCTGAGAGAAAAACAGGTTAAAAAGGTACAAAAACACAATACAAGTGTCTTAAAACTCTTTATTGGATTCCAAAAAGATGGTGTCGATGGAAATCATAAGAGGGCCAACACAGAAGAAAAAGTATTTTTCAATACTTTCACATCTGAAACTATAACTTCCATTTAAAAAAACGGAATGTTTAATAGACCCCCCCCGATGGTCATGAGGCTACTTCTAAGGGCTCCTTGCAGCTGTAGTTCTTACTTGAGGAGGAGTTCAGTGCACTGTCTCTGTGGGGCAAAGCAGGCGATGGCCCACACCTTGATCTCAATGCCAGTGTGGAACTGCTTGTTCCTCATGTCCCACACTCCCTGGATGGGAGTTGCTATTGCTTTATTCTGCTTGAGTAAAAGGGAGAAGAGATAAGGGTCAGAGACAAATAGTTGTCTGGGAATGGGATATTTTTTAAATATTTTTCTATGTCTACATGGTTCCAGCAAGAATTATGCAATAAAACAAAACATGACAATGATACCTTAACCCGGGTGTACACTACATACTTTCAAAATCCTAACATCGCTGAGCCTCACATTGAATGACTGGCTTTCCTGTAGGTTCTGTTTGTGTTGCCAACATAGTGGTATGCACACTAAACGTTGTGGCACAGACTGAGGTCACACACTACAAGACTCTTCACTTGGTCGTGAGGATTGTTGATACCACGCTGTCTCCCCAATGTGATTAGATTTAACATAGCTACAACGTGCTGTGGCTCAAAGCAGCCTCAAACGTTGTCAGACATTCACGCTTGCCATACAGAGCTGAAATGTCTAGTCAACATTTTGAATTGAATAACATTGCTTGTGCACTTCAGACCTGTAACTATTTGACACTTTGGCTTTGGTTAAAGGCAAGTACAGACGCATACTAGTAGTAGTCATGGCTCCTGTGCGAGAGTCTACGCATTCTGGGTGAGGCGAAACAACGTTATCATCTCACTGGCTTCTTCTCTGGCCAGCTCTCATTGGCTATTGCTGATAACCGTTAGAGGATAGATGGGGCCTGGAGGACTCTGCCGTTCACCCCAATCAACCCAGCTTAAATGGCAGAAACCTACCCGCCCTCCGTAGAGGATAGATGGGGCCTGGAGGACTCGACCGTTCACCTCGGTCATCTCATCCCTCACCATCACCCCAAACTCACGAACGTAAGGATCATTGTTAAAGTTGGCACTTCTCATCTGAAAAGAGAGCAAAGGTTCAGTGGAAATAATTCGGAGGGTTTATATATACACACTCTAGGACGTTGGAAAGACTGACTGAACGAAAACATTCACATATGGTCAGGCCATCAATAGTTCAATAACAGTAGTTCAGAGTTGTTGTTGTTGTACATCCAAATATATCATTTTAAAGTTCATAAAAGCAGCTTTCAAGACACTGTGCTTGAGTTTACACTCCCAAGTCAGTTAAGTCTCTTTACCAGTTTGCTGATCTCTTCCTGACGGTCGGGTGCCGATCGGGCTGTGGCACGGATCATAGTGGACGTCTGATTGTCGGTCAGCTTCTTGATGCACCGCTGGCCAGCCACTATGTTACAGACCTAGACACATGCATTACAACACAGCTTTATTACCACCCTCAGGGACACATCACGAAGGCATCATCCGGAGAATAGTCTCTCATATGGAGATTCTTAATTGGTTTTGCTAAATCCTCAGTCCTCTCTTCCTTTTGAAAAAGGTCAAAGGTAATAGAGGAGAGGAAATGTGGAAACAAATGCGCTTGTATGAAATAAGACTCCTCCACTCGCGCGTCATCAGGCAAATTGCGTTTATGGGGTGGAATCCCAAAATAAATGTGTAAAGTGATTAAAAACTAAACGTAGCTAGTTGCGCAATGCATTTTCAAGATAAAAGGATGAGTATCGTATAGTTTTAAAAATGTGTGCATGCTTTTCTCCTTCGAGAAAACAGCGGATTCAAAGGGGGTGTGGCGGACGCAAGGATGTCCCGTGTAGCTCAGTTGGTAGAGCATGGCGCTTGCAACGCCAGGGTTGTGGGTTCGATTCTCACGGGGGACCAGTACAAAAATGTATGCACTCACTACTGTAAAGAGCGTCTGCTAAATTACTAAAACATACTCTTGTGCATCCTCTGACGATGTAATGGTGAACTGGAGTTTCTGTAATACCGCCCGGGTCCTCATTATTTGTAACCATTTGAACCCAGTAGTAAACCATCTGAGAGGTTGTGAGGGGAAACTGCAGACTGACCTCGAGGGGGAGGTAGGTGTGTTTCTGCTCCTGTCCGACCTGTAGACAGGGGAGGTGGGGGTAGCGCAGTATGAGTTTGTATTTGTCTTTGAAGTACTGCGCTACCGTGCATTCTATGGTCTGGCCATTCTCCTGCTGCAGTGGAAACCTGAGGTCAAACAGATGAGCGAGCAAAATAAAGAAAGAAAGTTACAATGGATTTCCAAAGAAATCCAAGATCCCATGTGGGGATTTCTGTTTTACCTGATTGGGATCTGCTCCTAATCTGTGCATGAAATGATGTGTTAAGCATATGTTAATATAGGTTAGTTTCTATTACATCCCTATGTAAACCAGTCGTGTTTATATCACAGAAAACTAAAGGAATTGAGGCTGTTGTGAATATTTTAGGGTGTTACTTCTTACGTCTGGTGGCTGGCTGGTCTTCTGGTCACGTTACACACTCTGTACTTCCTTTTCATCTGACCACAGTGAGTGATCTCAACCTTCAGACCTGAGAATCACAACGGCAAGACAGTGGTCAGATTCACACTCTGTAGACAATCACGTTTTCCTATTTCATCACATTCTACTCTGATGTCAAATTAAGATTTTAAGTCAATACACAAAAATATATACACGTATCATAGCAACATTTATATTTGTTATAGTACAGAATTGTTGGATATAAGTATTTTCAAGTATTTCCACTCAGACAGACAAAACAACCAACCCAACGCAACTATTGATTACCTGGTAATGAATGATTACCTTTGATTTCCTTGGTAAACTTTACTCTCTGGGAGTCGGTTAAGGGCTTCTGTTGTTCTTCAATGCTTTTGAAATCCAAAACCTCACACATGAACTCAATCACAGGCTGAGCCTTGTAGAACGCGGTGGCCGACACTGGAACAACAAAACACAAGCACAGATTCACAGACCTATCCTCCGGCTTCCAGATACATACTGTAACTTACGATTATGGTAGGTTGCATTCGTTTGAGCATAGTGGGTTGGGTTTACACTTTCTGGACCAATGGCATTACCACAAAAGTACAAGCCCCACCCAATCAGCACTTTAGTGAGAGCTTAATCAATGCCACCTATTTACTGACTGAAACCTACCATGGAATGACATTCCCAGTACTATCCTCCTTCCATTCATACACCCTACACAGAGACATACTGTAGTCTGACACATTGATTGTGTCACAAATGGCACATTCCCTACTATATAGGGAATAGGGTGCCATTTGGGACGCAGTAATTTGCGGCGTGAAACATACCGTCAATGTTTAGCATCATCTTCCACAGGGAAGGCCTGACCGATTGGTGGAACCCAAACCAGACCTCTCTGCCCCCACCCAGGGGGTTAGAGCAGCCCTCTGAAGGGGTGAAGAAAGAACGTCCGACGGGGGTGTACCTGTTGGAAGAGGGTAGGAGGAAAATGTGATTCATACCCTTCTCTCAACAGAAATTGGCTTACAATAGACAATTTGCATAACCCACAGGGACAAACGTACTAGAAGTGAATGGGGATTGTAAGGCTTTGGTGTGTACAAAGAAAACAGCGATTTGTGACCATGTTTGAGGGAAAGATTTAAGAAGTGTCTTGGGAAATGGGTGGACCCATTTACTGGTTCGATTGAGCCCATTTGCACGAGAACGATTGTTTGACAACTATGAATGTGCTGTAACTCTAAATAGCACCATTAAATACCAACACTACATAGCGAAAATATACTGATCGTTTTAAAGGGGACAAGACTGACCTCATAGAGGGCAAATGTCTCATGACTACATCCAGGGCCTGGATGGTCTCAAAGGGGATGTTTGGCAGCCGGCCAGACAGGGCTTCTTGAAGAGCTTGCAGGCTGACGCAGGACACCCACTTTATGGCCACTTTGAAGTTCCGGTCCTTCCCCTCGCCTGGGATGGTCACCTCCAGCTCCACCTGTTTGTGGACACAGGTGTTTTGGCCTGTTTACAAAATCGGCATGACTACCTTGAAGCATCAAAAAGCTTGATTAAAGGGTTTTTCATTTCAACAGGCAAGTTTGTTGAATATACAGTTCAGCGAAAAAGTATTTGCCCCCTTTCTGATTCTCTATTTTTGCATATTTTTGATACTGAACGTTATCAGATCTTCAACCAAAACCTAATATTAGATAAAGGGAAACTGAGTTAACAAACAACAACAATTACATACTTATTTCATTTAATTCATAAACAAAGTAATGCAACACCCAACAGGTCCTGAGGCAGCAAAGCATCCCACTACCACCACGCTTGACCGTTGGTATGAGGTACATACTATGGAATGCAGTGTTTGGTTTTCGACAGGCATAAATGGGACCCATGTCGTCCAACAGGTTTACTCAAAATTTGCCAAATGCACCTGGATGATCATCAAGACTCTTGGAAGTATGTTCTATGGACAGATGAGTCAAAAGTATAGCTTTTTAATAGATGGAACCATGAATTCTGCTCTGTATCAGAAGATTCTACAGGAGAATGTCAGGCCATCCACAGCTGGGTCATACAGCAAGACAATCATCCAAAACACACAATCAAGTCCACATGAAAATGGTTAAAAAGCAACAAATTTGATGTTTTGGAATGGTCTTGTCAAAGTCCAGACCTAATACCAATTGAGATGTTGTGGCAGGGCTTGAAACGAGCAGTTCATGCTTGAAAACCCACAAATGTCGCTGAGTTAAAGCAGTTCTGCATGCAAGAGTGGGCCAAAATTCCTCCACAGCGATGTGAGAGACAGATCAACAACTACAGGAAGCATTTGGTTGCAGTTATTGTAGCTAAAAGGTGGCACAACCAGTTAGAGTTTAAGGGGGCAATTACTTTTTCAACACAGGGGCATTGGGTGTTGCATAACTTTGTTTATGAAATAAGTACGTAATTGTTGTGTTATTTGTTCACACAGGTTCCCTTTATCTAATATTAGGTTTTGGTTGAAGATCTGATAACGTTCAGTATCAAAAATATGCTAAAGCAGAGAAAATCAGAAAGGGGGCAAATACTTTTTCACAGCACTGTATACCCCAAGACATGTGTGATAAGTAGTCTATACACAAGATGAAAACCAATATCATGGCTGTAATTTACACTCAGTGGCCAGTTTATTTAGGTAGACCACCCAGTTTACGAAAATGGTTAGCTTCTACAGACAGTGAATCGCGTGGCCGTGGCTTGCTACATGCATCAAGGTTTTCAGTTACTGTTCGATTGAACGTTAGAATGAGAAAAAACGAGTGACCTAAGCGACTGAGCGTAGTATGATCGTTGGTACCAGGCACGCCGGTTCCAGTATCTCAGAAGCTGGTCGGCCTCCAGGGCTTTTCACGCACGACAGTGTCTGGGGTTTACCGAGAATGGTGTGACAAAAAAATAATAATCCAGTCAGCGGCAGTCCTGTGGGCGCAAACAGCTAGCTGATGAGAGGTCGAAGAAGAAAGGCAAGAATCGTGCAAGCTAACAGGCCGGCCACAAACAGACAAATAACGGCGCCGTACAACAGTGGTGTGCAGAGCGGCATCTCGGAGCGCACAACTCGTCGGTCCTTGTCACGGATGGGCTATTGCAGCAGACGGCCACACCGGGTTCCACTCCTCTCAGCTAAAAACAAGAAGAGGCTTCAGTTGGCACGCGATCACCAACACTGAATAATTGAGGAGTGGAAAACATTGCATGATCCGATGAATCTCGGTTCCTGTTGCGTCAAGCTGATGGCAGAGTCAGGATTTGGCGTAAGCAGCATGAGTCCCTGGCCCCATCCTGCCTGGTGTCAATGGTACAGGCTGGTTGTGGTGGTGTAATGGTGTTGGGAATGTTTTCCTGGCACACGTTAGGTCCCTTGATACCATTTGAGCAACGTTTCCATGCCCTGAAGAATTCAGGCTGTTCTGGAGGCAAAGGGGGGTCCGACCCAGTCCTAGATTGGTGTACCTAATAAAATGACCACCAAGTGTATACACTATCACATTGCATGCAATCACAGCTGTCCAATAACATAGGGGCCTTCACATAACAGACACCTCTGGTCAGACGGGGAGACTTACCTTTTCCCTCCCTATGGGTAAGGGCATGGCTGTGTAAAGATTCTTCCTCCCATCATACACTGGCTTTCGATCACCAAAGATCTGCGTTTTAAAGTGCTGTACCATGTGCTCCACAATTTCACTGAGAAGAACACAAATGGAGCGTGTTAGACATTATCAACAGTACAAAATGTAATTAATTAGATAATGGCCTACTAGTTATTTGGCTCAGGGTAAGCCCATACACCAAATAAAACAGTTCCATACCGGTTGACCCTTCTGGGGCATTTCTCTGGCTTGATGTCGATGTCATAGTGGTAGACCTCCAGTTTGGGGATCTCCATCTCAAAGAAGTTTGCCTGCAGTTTGATTGTCCTGCCCATGGTGCCAAAGTCTGGCCGTGACGGGGGTTTGAACACATACTCTGGCACTGGGGGAGACGGGGGATCTGGATCAGAGGGGTCAGGGGTAGGAAGCAAACAAAGAAACAAGTTAATAACTGTACATACAGAACAGATTATTTAGCCTGGTCCCAGAACTTTGATAAGTTTTACCAACTCATATGTTCATGAGTTGGAAAGACAACACAAACAGACCTGGGACCAGGCTATAATGGGGTAACTCACAAGATTACTCTTTCACACTTGAAAGTGGAATATTATTTTCTAGAATGTGAATAGTTGTATGGATGCTCAATACATTTTGCTGCCATGCTTGAACTATTTGGTTGGTGAGCCCTGTCCGAGTTTGACTGTGTTCATTCAGCGAACGGGCGTCTTCAGTCTGGGTCCTTGAGGTCACGGAGGGACCTGTCTGAACATACTCCCTTTGACGTCTTATCTCTGTTCTCCAGCTCTTTGAATCCACATAACTCCCTTTTGACTTTAACAATGCACACTAGCTAGCTAGCTATACAGTACAAAGCTGTCATGTCCAATGTCACTCTGAAGAGGACAAGTGGAATGTCCTTGTGAGTCTTAACGCATGATTAAGACATTGTTAATGTGGCAGGGAAAACTACCAGGAAAGTTTAACAGAAAAATGCAGTCTTCCCTTGAGCTGACTTTTTTCCCCCGGTGGTCATTTGTTCTCTCAGCTAGCTAAGCCTCTATGAAGAGTGTGAACTTTAACAAATTATAGGACTTCTCTCTATTTAAAATCAGAATGTCTGAGAATAACTGCTGTAATATTCAGTAGAATAAAATATTTCAGGGGTCTGATATTCAGGACATATTGAGAGATGCAAACCAGTCTCTTTGGAAAAGACATGCCTAGCGCTTCTGTGCAGTCTGCTGTTCTTTCTTGCTGGTAAACACTTTTTCATCCAAGTGACTCCTACAATTACACTTGCCGTATTTGCATGCCATAATCAAGACATTTAAATTACAGCAGTCCGGGGGACAGGAGAAAACAAACATGTCTACTACAGGGTATAGTAGGCTGGCGGTACAAACATAGTGCTAGACTTAGCCCAAGACTGGTGTGAAAGAAGCTTACCAGAGCCAATTGACCCAGAGGAGTGAGGTGGTTCAAGCATCTCAGCAGCTAGAGAAGAAGAAAATTGGTGGTCAATTGACGTGTTTCACAATGAAGGCTGAATGGATCACAAAATGTTTTGTAATATTCTTAGATATTACTCCTTCTGTTGAAAATGCCCAAAGGAAACCTTGTCACGTCATTCTTCATGTCCATTTGTATTCCCCATAGTTTATTCCTGTATAGCTAGCTAGCTATTTCCAAATGCCTTCCCCTCTTATCAGCCTTAGAACAGGGTCATGTAGCTACACCTGCTGGGGCGATGTTTCTGCTCCCTTATCAACAAGCACACACCAGCAAATCAGCAACCGGGCAGTCTGACCACTCCTAAACCACTCATCTTTCTGAAACTTGGCATTATCATTCTCGATAGGTGGAGGGTAGGAAATAATCAACAGAAAAATAGTTAGTCAACAAGAATATCAGTGGTGCAACCTTATTTTCTAGCTAATCTTAATTTCACCCAAATTTGCTGCACCTTGAAAAACCTAGGAGGGATGAACAATTCTATGCTACTACTAGTATAATCTATTAGCTAGCTAACTTTAGTAAGTTAGGTTAACTACTAGTCACAATGCATGATTTTCCAAACCTAAATACCAGGCCATGTTATCACCTGCACAAACTAAAACAGCACGTTAGGAGAGGATTATATTTTATTTGTTTGGCCTTAATTTTACGGCAATTTGCTCACAAACAATCGGTGCACATTATCAATGTCAACTCACTAACGTTAATTTAGCAAAGGATGCATTACTAAATTATCGACGCTTGCTTAATTCATAGCAAATTGACTGGTCCCCATAATGGTAACTAGTTAGCCAAGAGCATAGAGAATAACTTTTTCAAACAGCCTCTGAAAAATATAACTAGGGTTAACATAGCAAGTTACAAAACAAACAATGGCTAAAAAAGTAGCTAAATAGTGTTAGTTAACTAGCATACAAACCAAGTCATTAAGCTAGCTAAATTGTGTTAGCTAGTCAGCATGCAAACCAGCTAGATAGCTAACATTTGAAAAGGCTAACAAGCCGCAGTTGGCTAAGGGAAGGTGACTAACTGGCTAGCTAACAATTTGTTCATCTGAGCTGGCTAACGTTAGCTAGCAAGATGGCTACCTAATAGCCAACTATTTGATGATCGAATTCTTTCTTCTATAACTTGTTGTTCAAGTCCAATCCTAAAGTAAGATTCATTTGGACAAATTAGCAAACATTTGCTTTAAACAAGTTAATCGACTTCCAGCTATCGTTAGCCAGGTCAACAGGCATAGTTAACAGCTACAGTAACAACAGGCCGGGAACGGTGGCAAGGCTTGCTAACATTATCTAGGTAGCTAGCTAGTTGGAAACGAAATGTTATTCTGAAATTGAGGTTGGCGAACAATTTGTTACAGAATGAAAACAAAAAATCATGCAAATGATTGAAGATGCCCCAACGAAATAAAAATCAGCCCATTTTTAGTTAGCCGTCTTGCTAACTAGCAATGCACAACTTACCTCCAGCAGCTCCACTGGAATACATTTTGTAGTTTTTCAGCTTGCACCGTGGTCGTATGGCTACTCCACTTTTCTCCGGTCAAACGTCGCCAAAATACATACGTGAATGGGTACTACATAAAACAATGTGGAAGGCTCCGTTAGGAAGTGGAAGGATTTAGCCAAGGAGTAAATTACAACACCATGAGCGCTTTATCATCCTCGGCATGGCCCCATCCCCCTAAATACAAACGGGAGCTATGCCGAGAGGAGCCAGTGAAGAATCTGTGTGATGTCACACGCACAGCCCGCTATTATCCCCACGCGCTCTTTCCTTGGCCGTCTTTATCTTACAACTTGGCGAAATCCAGGGGAAGACGAATCAACCAAAATGAATTACATGTATTTAATTCAGGCCATGTTAACACTGTGCAACAACAACTTTGCTGTAAAGTTACCAACCAAATGTACATTTATGTTTACTCAATTTGGCCACTGGCAAATGTCATTCACAGGAAGAAGAAACAGCTGTCATTTCCGGGGTATGTTGTATTTGGGGGGGGGGGGAGGAGAATCACGGATAAACCAATCTCGTGCATTATACAAAAGACCTGCAAACTACCTTGAAGATCCACAGTCACCGAATGGCTGCCATTGAGTTAAGTAACATTAAATATTGATATTGGATGGATGATTTTGTATTGATGTAGCTAGTAGGCTGTACTGTACACGCAGATAGGCAGGGCAGGTAGGATACAGGAAAAACAGTAGGTACAGTCGGTAGATACAGTAGGTACAGTAGTTACAGTAGGTAGGTACAGTAGATACAGTAGGGGAAGTAGGTAGATACAGTAGGTACAGTAGGGGAAGTAGGTAGGTACAGTAGGTAGGTACAGTAGGTAGGTACAGTAGGTACAGTAGGGGAAGTAGGTAGGTACAGTAGGTAGGTACAGTAGGTAGGTACAGTAGGGGTGTTAGCTAGATACAGTAGGTAGATACAGTAGGTAGATACAGTAGGGGAAGCAGCTAGATACAGTACGGGAAAGTAGCTAGATACAGTAGGTAGGTACAGTAGGGGTAGTAGGTAGATACAGTAGGTAGATACAGTACGGGAAAGTAGGTAGATACAGTAGGGGTAGTAGGTAGATACAGTAGGTAGATACAGTACGGGAAAGTAGGTAGATACAGTAGGGGTAGTAGGTAGATACAGTAGGTAGATACAGTAAATACAGTAGGTAGATACAGTAGAGGTAGTAGGTACAGTATTTGTATTTGTATTTATTATGGTTCCCCATTAGCTGCTGCCAAGGCAGCAGCTACTCTCCCTGGGGTCCAGCAAAATTAAGGCAGTTATACATTTAAAAAAAACATTACAATACATTCATAACAGATTTCACAGCACACTAAGTGTGTACCCTCAGGCCCCTACTCCACTACCACATATCTACCACACAAAATCCATGTGTGCGTGTGTGTATAGAGCGTATGTTATCATGTGTGTGTATGCATGTGTCTGTGCCTATGTTTGTGTTGCTTCACAGTCCCCGCTGTTCCATAAGGTGTATTTGTATCTGTTTTTTAAAATCTGATTCTCCTGCTTGCATCAGTTACATGATGTGGAATAGAGTTCCATGTAGTCATGGCTCTATGTAGGACTGTGCGCCTCCAATAGTCTGTTCTGGACTTGGGAGCTATGAAGAGACCTCTGGTGGCATGTCTTGTGGGGTATGCATGGGTGTCTGAGCTGTGTGCCAGTCGTTGAAACAGACAGCTCGGTGCTTTCAACATGTCAACACCTCTCACAAACACAAGCAGTGATGAAGTCAATCTCTCCTCCACTTTGAGCCAGGAGAGATTGACATGTATATTATTATTATTTTATATAAAAAAAAATTGGGGGGGGGGGGGGATCAGCTTTAATATTCCAGATAGATTGTAACTTCCATCAATGTAATTGTCTGCATCACTTCCAATCCCCCATATGTTTTTTTTTCCTTTTAAAATGATAAACTTGGATTAGCAAACACAACGTGCCATCCAGGACCTCTATACCAGGCGGTGTCAGAGGAAGGCCCTCAAAATTGTCAAAGACTCCAACCACCCTAGTCATAGACTGTTCTCTCTGCTACCGCACGGCAAGCGGTACCGGAGCGCCAAGTCTAGGTCCAAAAGGCTTCTCAACAGCTTCTACCCCCAAGCCATAAGACTCCTGAACAGCTAATCATGGCTTCCCAGACTATTTGCACTGCCCCCCCACCCCCACCCCATCTTTTTACGCTGCTGCTACTCTGTTAATTATTAATGCATATTCACTTTAACTCTACCCACATCTACATATTACCTCAACTAGCCGGTGCCCCCGCACATTGACTCTGTACCGGTACCCCCCTGTATATAGCCTCCCTACTGTTATTTTATTTTACTTCTGCTTTTTTTTTCTCAACACTTTTTTGTTGTTGTTGTTTTATTTTACTTTTTTATTAAAAAATAAATGCATTGTTGGTTAAGGGCTGTAAGTAAGCATTTCACGGTAATGTTTACACCTGTTGTATTCGGCACATGTGGCAAATACAATTTGGTTTGATTTGATTGGAACACAGGACTGATGGTTTCTGATAATGGGCCTCTGTACGCCTATGTAGATATTCCATTAAAAATCAGCTGTTTCCAGCTACAATAGCCATTTACAACATTAACAATGTCTACACTGTATTTTTGATCAATTTGATGTTATTTTAATGGACAAAAAAAATTGCTTTTCTTTCAAAAACAAGGAAATTTCTAAGTGACCCCAAACTTTTGAACGGTAGTGTATATATACATACACATACAAATACACATACATACATATAAATACATATACATACAGTGAGGGAAAAAAGTATTTGATCCCCTGCTGATTTTGTACGTTTGCCCACTGACAAAGAAATGATCAGTCTATAATTTTATTGGTAGGTTTATTTGAACAGTGAGAGACAGAATAACAACAACAAAATCCAGCAAAAAGCATGTCAAAAATGTTTTAAATTGATTTGCATTTTAATGATGGAAATAAGTATTTGACCACACTGCAAAACATGACTTAGTACTTGGTGGCAAAACCCTTGTTGGCAATCACAGAGGTCAGACGTTTCTTGTAGTTGGCCACCAGGTTTGCACACATCTCAGGAGGGATTTTGTCCCACTCCTCTTTGCAGATCTTCTCCAAGTCATTAAGGTTTCGAGCCTGATGTTTGGCAATTCGAACCTTCAGCTCCTTCCACAGACTTTCTATGGGATTAAGGTCTGGAGACTGGCTAGGCCACTCCAGGACCTTAATGTGCTTCTTCTTGAGCCACTCCTTTGTTGCCTTGGCCGTGTGTTTTGGGTCATTGTCATGCTGGAATACCCATCCATGACCCAGTTTCAATGCCCTGGCTGAGGGAAGGAGGTTCTCACCCAAGATTTGACGGTACATGGCCCCGTCCATCGACCCTTTGATGCGGTGAAGTTGTCCTGTACCCTTAGCAGAAAAACACCCCCAAAGCATAATGTTTCCACCTCCATGTTTGACGGTGGGGATGGTGTTCTTGGGGTCATAGGCAGCATTCCTCCTCCTCCAAACACGGCGAGTTGAGTTGATGCCAAAGAGCTCCATTTTGGTCTCATCTGACCACAACACTTTCACCCAGTTCTCCTCTGAATCATTCAGATGTTCATTGGCAAACTTCAGACGGGCCTGTATATGTGCTTTCTTGAGCAGGGGGACCTTGCGGGCGCTGCAGGATTTCAGTCCTTCACGGCGTAGTGTGTTACCAATTGTTTTCTTGGTGACTATGGTCCCAGCTGCCTTGAGATCATTGACAAGATCCTCCCATGTAGTTCTGGGCTGATTCCTCACCGTTCTCATGATCATTGCAACTCCACGAGGTGAGATCTTGCATGGAGCCCCAGGCCAAAGGAGATTGACAGTCTTTTGTGTTTCTTCCATTTGCGAATAATCGTACCAACTGTTGTCACCTTCTCACCAAGCTGCTTGGCGATGGTCTTGTAGCCCATTCCAGCCTTGTGTAGGTCTACAATCTTGTCCCTGACATCCTTGGAGAGCTCTTTGGTCTTGGCCATGGTGGAGAGTTTGGAATCTGATTGATTGATTGCTTCTGTGGACAGGTGTCTTTTATACAGGTAATAAACTGAGATTAGGAGCACTCCCTTTAAGAGTGTGCTCCTAATCTCAGCTCGTTACCTGTATAAAAGACACCTGGGAGCCAGAAATCTTTCTGATTGAGAGGGGGTCAAATACTTATTTCCCTCATTAAAATGCAAATCAATTTAAAACATTTATGACATGCGTTTTTCTGGATCTTGTTGTTGTTATTCTGTCTCTCACTGTTCAAATAAACCTACCATTAAAATTATAGATTGATCATGTCTTTGTCAGTGGGCAAACGTACAAAATCAGCAGGGGATCAAATACTTTTTTCCCTCACTGTATCCTTTAAAAAAATATATTTCCCTTTATTACTTTCCAACCCCACCACCCCTTCCCTAATTGGAGTAAACTAGTGAACAACAATGCTTAGGCCTCTACTTCCAGCTTATACATACTATATACATTTTATGGACACAGTCAATTTTACAATAATTATATTTTGTTTGTTTTTTACTCCTGAACATCCTCAACCTCTCCGATCATTTTCATGATGTCCATCCGGTTTGCTTCTATATGCCCTATCTTTCTATCTGTGCTCTTTCACAAAAGCTCTCAACCTATAACCTATATACAGTTGAAGTCGGAAGTTTATATACACTTAGGTTGGAGTAATTAAAACTTGTTTTTCAACCACTCCACAAATGTCTTGTTAACAAACTATAGTTTTGGCAAGTCGGTTAGAACATCTATTTTGTGCATGACACAAGTCATTTTTCCAACAATTGTTTACAGACAGATTATTTCACTTGTAATTCACTGTATCACAATTCCAGTAGGTCAGAAGTTTATATACACTAGGTTCACTGTGCCTTTAAACAGCTTGGAAAATTCCAGAAAATGATGTAATGGCTTTAGAAGATTCTGATAGGCTAATTGACATCATTTGAGTCAATTGGAGGTGTACCTGTGGATGTATTTCAAGGCCTACCTTCACACTCAGTGCCTCATTGCTTGACATCATGGGAAAATCAAAAAATAGTAGACCTCCAAAAGTTCAGTTCATCCTTGGGAGCAATTTCCAAACGCCTGAAGGTACCACGTTCATCTGTACAAACAATAGTACGCAAGTATAAACACCATGGGACCACGCAGCTGTCATACTGCTCAGGAAGGAGACGCGTTCTGTCTCCTAGAGATTAACGTACTTTGATGTGAAAAGTGCAAATCAATCCCAGAACAACAGCAAAGGACATTGTGAAGATGCTGGAGGAAACAGGTACAAAAGTATCTATATCCACAGTAAAACAAGTCCTATATTGACATAACCTGAAAGGCCGCTCAGCAAGGAAGAAGCCACTGCTCCAGAATCGCCATAAAAAAGACTTACGGTTTGCAACTGCACATGGGGACAAAGATCGTACTTTTTGGAGAAATGTCTGGTCTGATGAAACAAAAGTAGAACTGTTTGGCCATATGTTTGGAGGAAAAAGGGGGTCGCTTGCAAGCCGAAGAACACCATCCCAACCGTGAATCACGGGGGTGGCAGCATCATGTTGTGGGGGTGCTTTGCTGCAGGAGGGACTGGTGCACTTCACAAAATAGATGGCATCATGAGGAAGGAAAATTATGTGGATATATAGAAGCAACATCTCAAGACATCAGTCAGGAAGTTTAAGCTTGGTCACAAATGGGTCTTCCAAATGGACAATGACCCCAAGCATACTTCCAAAGTTGTGGCAAAATGGCTTAAGGACAACAAAGTCAAGGTATTGGAGTGGCCATCACAAAGCCCTGACCTCAATCCTATAGAAAATGTGTGGGCAGAACTGGAAAAGCATGTGCGAGCAAGGCCTACAAACCTGACTCAGTTACACCAGCTCTGTCAGGAGGAATGGGCCAAAATTCACCCAACTTATTGTGGGAAGCTTGTAGAACGCTACCCAAAACATTTGACCCAAGTTAAACAATTTAAAGGCAATGCTACCAAATACTATTTGAGTGTATGTAAACTTCTGACCCACTGGGAATGTGATGAAAGAAATAAAAGCTGAAATAAATAATTATCTCAACTATTATTCTGACATTTCACATTCATAAAATAAAGTGGTGATAACTGACCTAAGACAGGGAATTTTTACTAGGATTGAATGTCAGGAATTGTGAAAAACTGAGTTTAAATGTATTTGGCTAAGATGTATGTAAACTTCCGACTTCAACTGTACTTATTATGGACACAGTATGCTTTACATTAGTTATCTTGTTGTTGTTAGTTGTTGTTAGTTGTTATAATAATAATAATAATAATAATAATAATAATAATAATAATAATAATATGCCATTTAGCAGACGCTTTTATCCAAAGCGATTTACAGTCATGTGTGCATACATTTTTACGTCTGGGTGGTCCCGGGGATCGAACCCTGGCGTTACAAGCGCCATGCTCTACCAATTGAGCTACAGAGGACCATCCTTCAGCTCCATTCAACACCTCCCATCTATCTCTTAACATGCATATTATTCATGTTTGCTCTCTGTGTACATCCAAGGGCCAGCTGTGCTGCCCTGTTTTGAGCCAATTGCAATAAGTCCCTCTTTGTGGCACCTGACCACACGACTGAACAGTAGTCCAGCTGCGATAAAACTAGAGCCTGTAGGACCTGCCTTGTTGATAGTGCTGTTAAGAAGGTAGAGCAGCGCTTTATTATGGACAGATTTCACCCCATCTTAGCTACTGTTGTATCAATATGTTTTGACCATGACAGTTTACAATCCAGGGTTACTCCAAGCAGTTTAGTCACCTCAACTTGCTCAATCTCCACATTATTTATTACAAGATTTAATTGAGGTTTGGAGTTTAGTGAATGATTTGTTCCAAATACAATACTTTTAGTTGTAGAAATATTTAGGACTAACTTAATCCTTGCCACCCACTCTGAAACTAACTGCAACTCTTTGTTAAGTGTTGCAGTCATTTCAGTCGCTGTAGTAGCTGACATGTATAGTGTTGAGTCATCCGTATACATAGACACTCTGGCTTTACTCAAAGCCAGTGGCATGTCATTAGTAAAGATTTAAAAAAGTAATGGGCCTAGACAGCTGCCCTGGGGAATTCCTGATTCTACCTGGATTATGTTGGAGAGGCTTCCATTAAAGAACACCCTCTGTGTTCTGTTAGACAGGTAACTCTGTATCCACAATATAGCAGGTGGAGTAAAGCCATAACACATACGTTTTTCCAGCAGCAGACTATGATCGATAATGTCAAAAGCCGCACTGATTTCTCTCAGCCAATCATCAGTCATTTGTGTAAGTGCTGTGCTTGTTGAATGTCCTTCTCTATAAGAATGCTGAAAGTTTGTTTACTGTAAAATAGCATTGTATCTGGTCAAACACCATTTTTTACCAATTTCACATTTTAGTCATTTAGCAGACGCTCTTATCCAGAGCGTCTTACAGTTAGCGAGTGCATACATCATTTTTCATACTGGCCCCCCGTGGGAATCAAACCCACAACCCTGGCGTTGCAAACGCCATGCTCTACCATCTGAGCTACATCCCTGCCGGCCATTCCCTCCCCTACGCTGGGCCAATTGTGCGCCGCCCCATGGGTCTCCCGGTCACGGCCGGCTACGACAGAGCCTGGATTCGAACCAGGATCTCTATAGGCACAGCTAGCACTGCGATGCAGTGCCTTAGACCACTGCACCACTCTGGAGGTCAGGTAAGCCAGTTGAGAACAAGTTCTCATTTACAACTGCGACCTGGCCAAGATAAAGCAAAGCAGTGCGATAAAAACAACAACACAGAGTTACATATGGGGTAAAACAAAACATAAAGTCAAAAATACCACAGAAAAAATATATATAGTGTGTGCAAATGTAGCAAGTTATGGAGGTAAGGCAATAAATAGGACATAGTGCAAAATAATTACAATTAGTATTAACACTGGAATGATAGATGTGCAAGAGATGATGTGCAAATAGAGATACTGGGGTGCAAATGAGCAAAATAAATAACAATATGGGGATGAGGTAGTTGAGTGGGCTAATTTCAGAAGGGCTGTGTACAGGTGCAGTGATCGGTAAGGTGCTCTGACAACTGATGCTTAAAGTTAGTGAGGGAGATAAGAGTCTCCAGCTTCAGAGATTTTTGCAGTTCGTTCCAGTCATTGGCAGCAGAGAACTGGAAGGAATGGCGGCCAAAGGAGGTGTTGGCTTTGGGGATGACCAGTGAGATATACCTGCTGGAGCGCATACTACGGGTGGGTGTTGCTATGGTGACCAATGAGCTAAGATAAGGCGGAGATTTGCCTAGCAGTGATTTATAGATGGCCTGGAGCCAGTGGGTTTGGCGACGAATATGCAGTGAGGACCAGCCAACAAGAGCGTACAGGTCACAGTGGTGGGTAGTATATGGGGCTTTGGTGACAAAACGGATGGCACTGTGATAGACTACATCCAATTTGCTGAGTAGAGTGTTGGAGGCTATTTTGTAAATGACATCGCCGAAGTCAAGGATCGGTAGGATAGTCAGTTTTACGAGGGCATGTTTGGCAGCATGAGTGAAGGAGGCTTTGTTGCGAAATAGGAAGCCGATTCTAGATTTCACTTTGGATTGGAGATGCTTAATGTGAGTCTGGAAGGAGAGTTTACAGTCTAACCAGACACCTAGGTATTTGTAGTTGTCCACATACTCTAGGTCAGACCCGTCGAGAGTAGTGATTCTAGTCGGGTGGGTGGGTGCCAGCAGCGTTCGATTGAAGAGCATGCATTTAGTTTTACTAGTGTTTAAGAGCAGTTGGAGGCTACGGAAGGAGTGTTGTATGGCATTGAAGCTCGTTTGGAGGTTTGTTAACTAAGGGTTGGTAACAGGCTAATTGGTCGGCTATTTGAGCCAGTAAAGGGGGCTTTACTATTCTTAGGTAGCGGAATGACTTAGGTAGCATCCCTCCAAGCCTGGGGGCACACACATTCTAGTAGGCTTAAATTGAAAATATGGCAAATAGGAGTGGCAATATTGTCCGCTATTATCCTCAGTAATTTTCCATCCAAGTTGTCAGACCACGGTGGTTTGTCATTGTTGATAGACAACAATAATTTTTTCACCTCTTCCTCACTCACTTTAAAGAATAAAAAATTACACCGTTTGTCATTCATAATTTGGTCAGATATACTTGGATGTGTAGTGTCAGCAATTGTTGCTGGCATGTCATGCCAAAGTTAGCTAATCTTGTCAATTAAAAAAATCATTAAAGTAGTTGGCAATATCAGTTGTTTTTTTGATGAATGAGCCATCTGATTCAATGAATGATGGAGCTGAGTTTGCCTTTTTTCCCAAAATTTCATTTAAGGTGCTCCAAAGCTTTTTACTATCATTCATGTCATTTATCTTTGTTTCATAGTGTAGTTTCTTCTTATTTTTATTCAGTTTAGTCACATGATTTCTCAATTTGCAATACGTTTGCCAATCGGTTGTGCAGCCAGACTTATTTGCCATTCCTTTTGCCTCATCCCTCTCAACCATACAATTGTTCAATTCCTCATCAATCCACTGGGATTTAACAGTTTTTACAGTCATTTTCTTAATGGGTGCATGCTTATTAGTAACTGGAATAAGCAATTTCATAAATGTGTCTAGTGCAGTGTCTGTTTGCTCCTCATTACATACCACGGACCAACATATATTCTTTACATCAACATCATAGGAATCACTACAAAACTTATGTATGACCTCTTATACACAATATTAGGCCCAGCCTTTGGAACTTTGGTTTTCCTAGATAGGGCTACTATATTGTGATCACTACATCCAATGGATTTGGATACTGCTGTCAAACAAATCTCTGCAGCATTAGTAAAGATATGATCAATCCATGTTGATGATTTAATTCCTGTACTGTTTGTAACTACCCTGGTAGGTTGACTGATAACCTGAACCAGGTTGCAGGCACTGGTTACAGTTTGAAGCTTTCTCTTGAGTGGGCAGCCTGATGAAAGCCAGTCAATATTTAAATCACCCAGAAAGTATACCTCTCTATTGATATCACAAACATTATCAAGCATTTCACGCATGTTATCCAGATACTGACTGTTAGTGTAACAGTGTTGCTTCCGTCCCTCTCCTCACCCCTACCTGGGCTTGAACCAGGGACCCTTTGCACACATCGACAACAGTCACCCTCGAAGCACTGTTACCCATCGCTCCACAAAAGCAGCGGCCCTTGCAGAGCAAGGGAAACAACTACTTCAAGGTCTCAGAGTGAGTGACGTCACCGATTGAAATGCTACTAGTGCGCACCGCTAACTAGCTAGCCATTTCACACCGGTTACACTAGCACTTGGTGGTCTATAGCAGCTTCCCACCAGAATTGGCTTTAGGTGAGGCAGATGAACCTGTAGCCATATTACTTCAACAGTATTTAACATGAGATCCTCTCTAATCTTCTCAGGAATGTGGTTCTGAATATAAACAGCAACACCTCCACCATTGGCATTTCTACATTCTATATTTTGTGTAAATGTTATAACCTTGTATTGCTACCACTGTATCATCAAAGGTATTATCTAAGTGAGTTTCAGAGAGTCAGAATATGAATGTCATCTGTTACTAGCAAATTATTGATTTCATGAACCTTGTTTCTTAAGCTACATATGTTAACGTGGGCTATTTTGAGCTCTTTTCTTCTGGGATGCTTACTTGTTTTTATTCCTTTACTGGGAAGCTTAGCAGCAGTAGATGTGCTCATGTTCTTTATGTTAGTGTAGGGTGAGCTGCACACCGTGAACTTCCTCCTCGGGCACACCGGCTCAGTGCTAACAGTATAAATCTGGTTCTTAGGCACATGATCACTGCATACAATAGCTGAAGGATCAGCAGAGGCATTCAGGGCAGTTAGAGGGACATAAATTAGGTTACTTATATTGTGTCTACGGACGCCCCTGGTGTAATGTACATTTGCTGAAGCGTTTTGACAACTCTGTGTCACAATGGTAGGGATTAGCCGAGCTGGGCTTGGGTCATTGCTAAATCATTGTCTCAACGCAGCCTTATAATGCCGTGAAAGGATCCAGGAACCCAAATGATTTGGGTGGATCCCATCCTCCATATAAAACGTGTTTTGTTTCCAAAAGGTATCGAAATTGTCAACAAAAGTTACACCCTGCAGCTGCAATAATCATGTAGCCAGTTGTGACGAGCAAGAATCCTGCTAAAGCGTTCAATGCCACGATTCAGAGAGGGCACGGTGCCAGATATGATGCCATGATTCAGAGAGGGCACGGTGCCAGATATGATGCCATGATTCAGAGAGGGCACGGTGCCAGATATGATGCCATGATTCAGAGAGGGCACGGTGCCAGATATGATGGGTTTTTTGTTAGTGTCTATCAGCTCTTTAAAATCCAGTTTCAACTGTTCAGAGCTGCCCTTCATAATGTCGTTAAAACCCAAATGGACAACGATATAATCGATTTCCATGTCCTGGCGTAGTATACATTCGGGAGCAGCTTAATAATGTAATTTACTCGAGCTCCGGGATAGGTCATTGTTTTTGCCCCACGAACGGTCACATTTCTTACCATGGAGCTGCCCAAAATAACGGCTGGCGAGAAGGACGAGGAAATCCGCCCACTCCCACGCTTCACAGGATGCAGGCCTCCGACAGATGGAGAACGATCCAGAGCAGGGACGGAAGGTTGCGGACGTCGACTTCGAAATCGTAGTGGTAGGCATTGCGGCCGCAGACAGAGGCACTCCCAGCGACGAAGGTGCAGGAAGATCAGGCTCCAGTATGGCGGAACTATTCGTTGTTTGTATCCGCTCCGGGCCTCTCGTTTGGAGTGTAGGTAGGTACAGTAGATACAGTAGGTAGATACACTAGGAACAGTAGATACAGTAGGTAGATACACTAGGTACCGTAGGGGAATTAGATACAGTAGGTACAGTAGGAACAGCTGGTACAGTAGGTACAGTAGATACAGTAGGTACAGTCGGTAGGTATAGTAGGTACAGTAAATAAAGTAGGTAGATACAGTAGGTACAGTAGATAAAGTAGGTAGATACTAGTAGGAACAGCTGGTACAGTAGCTGCAGTAAATAAAGTTGGTAGATACAGTAGGTACAGTAGATAAAGTAGGTAGATACATTAGATAAAGTAGGTAGATACAGTAGCTACAGTAGATACAGTATGTAGATACAGTAGCTACAGTAGATAAAGTAGGTAGATACAGTAGATAAAGTAGGTAGATACAGTAGGTAGATACAGTAGGTACAGTAGATAAAGTAGGTAGATACAGTAGATAAAGTAGGTAGATACAGTAGGTACAGTAGATAAAGTAGGTAGATACAGTAGATAAAGTAGGTAGATACAGTAGGTACAGTAGATAAAGTAGGTAGATACAGTAGGTACAGTAGATAAAGTAGGTAGGTACAGTAAGGGTAGTAGGTAGATACAGTAGGTACAGTAGGTAAATACAGTAGGTACAGTAGGTAAATACAGTAAGTACAGTAGATACAGTAGGTAGATACATTAGGTACAGTCGGTAGATACAGTAGGTACAGTAGGTAGGAACAGTAGGTAGGCAAAGTAAGTAGGTACAGTGGGGACAGTAGGTAGATACAGTAGGTAAGGTAGGTAGATACAGTAGGTACAGTAGGAACAGCAGGTACATAAGGTACAGTAGGTACATTAGGTAGATACAGTAGGTAAGGTAGGGGGAGTAGGCAGATACTGCAGTTACAGTAGATACAGTAGGTAGATACAGTAGGTACGGTAGGTAGATACAGTAGGTACAGTAGATAAAGTAGGTAGATACAGTAGGTACAGTAGATACAGTAGGTAGATACAGTAGGTACAGTAGATAAAGTAGGTAGATAAAGTAGGTACAGTAGATAAAGTAGGTACAGTAGATAAAGTAGGTAGATACAGTAGATACAGTAGATAAAGTAGGTAGATACAGTAGGTACAGTAGATAAAGTAGGTAGATACAGTAGGTACAGTAGATAAAGTAGGTACAGTAGATAAAGTAGGTAGGTACAGTAGATAAAGTAGGTAGATAAAGTAGGTACAGTAGATAAAGTAGGTACAGTAGATAAAGTAGGTAGATACAGTAGATACAGTATATAAAGTAGGTAGATACAGTAGCTACAGTAGATAAAGTAGGTAGATACAGTAGGTACAGTAGATAAAGTAGGTACAGTAGATAAAGTAGGTAGGTACAGTAGATAAAGTAGGTAGATACAGTAGATAAAGTAGGTAGATACAGTAGGTACAGTAGATAGGTGGATACAGTAGGTACAGTAGATAAAGTAGGTTGGTACAGTAGGGGTAGTAGGTAGGTACAGTAGATACAGTAGATACAGTAGGTAAATACAGTAGATACAGTCGGTAGATACAGTAGGTAGAGTAGGTAGGCAAAGTAAGTAGGTACAGTGTTTACAGTAGGTTGATACAGTAGGTACGGTAGGTAGGTACAGTAGATGAATACAGTAGGTACAGTAGATACAGTAGGTATAGTAGGTGAATACAGTAGGTACAGTAGGTAGATAACGTAGGTACAGTAGATAGATACAGTAGGTACAGTAGGTAGATACAGTAGGTACAGTAGGGGTATTAGATACAGTAGGTACAGTAGATACAGTAGGTAGATACAGTAGGTACAGTAGATACAGTAGGTACAGTAGATAGTTAACGTAGGTACAGTAGGTAGATAACGTAGGTACAGTAGATAGATACAGTAGGTACAGTAGATAGTTAACGTAGGTACAGTAGGTAGATAACGTAGGTACAGTAGATAGATACAGTAGGTACAGTAGGTAGATACAGTAGGTACAGTAGGTAGATACAGTAGGTACAGTAGATAGATACAGTAGATAAAGTAGGTAGATACAGTAGGTACAGTAGATAAAGTAGGTAGATACAGTAGGTACAGTAGATAAAGTAGGTACAGTAGATAAAGTAGGTAGATACAGTAGGTACAGTAGATAAAGTAGGTACAGTAGATAAAGTAGGTAGATACAGTAGGTACAGTAGGTATGTAGATACAGTAGCTACAGTAGATAAAGTAGGTACAGTAGATAAAGTATGTACAGTAGATAAAGTAGGTAGATACAGTAGCTACAGTAGATAAAGTAGGTACAGTAGATAAAGTAGGTAGATACAGTAGGTACAGTAGATAAAGTAGGTAGGTACAGTAGGTACAGTAGGTAGGTAGATACAGTAGCTACAGTAGATAAAGTAGGTACAGTAGATAAAGTAGGTAGATACAGTAGGTACAGTAGATAAAGTAGGTAGGTACAGTAGGTACAGTAGATAAAGTAGGTAGGTACAGTAGGTACAGTAGGTAGGTAGATACAGTAGCTACAGTAGATAAAGTAGGTACAGTAGATAAAGTAGGTAGATACAGTAGGTACAGTAGATAAAGTAGGTAGGTACAGTAAGGGTAGTAGGTAGATACAGTAGGTACAGTAGGTAAATACAGTAGGTACAGTAGGTAAATACAGTAAGTACAGTAGATACAGTAGGTAGATACATTAGGTACAGTCGGTAGATACAGTAGGTACAGTAGGTAGGAACAGTAGGTAGGCAAAGTAAGTAGGTACAGTGGGGACAGTAGGTAGATACAGTAGGTAAGGTAGGTAGATACAGTAGGTACAGTAGGAACAGCAGGTACATAAGGTACAGTAGGTACATTAGGTAGATACAGTAGGTAAGGTAGGGGGAGTAGGCAGATACTGCAGTTACAGTAGATACAGTAGGTACGGTAGGTAGATACAGTAGGTACAGTAGGTACAGTAGGTAGGTAGGTACAGTAGTTACAGTAGATAAAGTAGGTAGATACAGTAGGTACAGTAGATACAGTAGGTAGATACAGTAGGTACAGTAGATAAAGTAGGTAGATACAGTAGGTACAGTAGATAAAGTAGGTACAGTAGATAAAGTAGGTAGATACAGTAGGTACAGTAGATAAAGTAGGTACAGTAGATAAAGTAGTTAGATACAGTAGATACAGTAGATAAAGTAGGTAGATACAGTAGGTACAGTAGATAAAGTATGTACAGTAGATAAAGTAGGTAGATACAGTAGGTACAGTAGATAAAGTAGGTAGATACAGTAGGTACAGTAGATAAAGTAGGTAGATACAGTAGGTACAGTAGATAAAGTAGGTAGATACAGTAGGTACAGTAGATAGATACAGTAGATAAAGTAGGTAGATACAGTAGGTACAGTAGATAAAGTAGGTAGATACAGTAGGTACAGTAGATAAAGTAGGTACAGTAGATAAAGTAGGTAGATACAGTAGGTACAGTAGATAAAGTAGGTACAGTAGATAAAGTAGGTAGATACAGTAGGTACAGTAGATAAAGTAGGTAGATACAGTAGATACAGTAGATAAAGTAGGTAGGTACAGTAGGTACAGTAGGTAGATACAGTAGGTACAGTAGATAAAGTAGGTAGGTACAGTAGGTACAGTAGGTAGGTAGATACAGTAGCTACAGTAGATAAAGTAGGTACAGTAGATAAAGTAGGTAGATACAGTAGGTACAGTAGATAAAGTAGGTAGGTACAGTAAGGGTAGTAGGTAGATACAGTAGGTACAGTAGGTAAATACAGTAGGTACAGTAGGTAAATACAGTAAGTACAGTAGATACAGTAGGTAGATACATTAGGTACAGTCGGTAGATACAGTAGGTACAGTAGGTAGGAACAGTAGGTAGGCAAAGTAAGTAGGTACAGTGGGGACAGTAGGTAGATACAGTAGGTAAGGTAGGTAGATACAGTAGGTACAGTAGGAACAGCAGGTACATAAGGTACAGTAGGTACATTAGGTAGATACAGTAGGTAAGGTAGGGGGAGTAGGCAGATACTGCAGTTACAGTAGATACAGTAGGTACGGTAGGTAGATACAGTAGGTACAGTAGGTACAGTAGGTAGGTAGGTACAGTAGTTACAGTAGATAAAGTAGGTAGATACAGTAGGTACAGTAGATACAGTAGGTAGATACAGTAGGTACAGTAGATAAAGTAGGTAGATACAGTAGGTACAGTAGGTAGGTAGATACAGTAGGTACAGTAGATAAAGTAGGTACAGTAGATAAAGTAGGTAGATACAGTAGGTACAGTAGATAAAGTAGGTACAGTAGATAAAGTAGTTAGATACAGTAGATACAGTAGATAAAGTAGGTAGATACAGTAGGTACAGTAGATAAAGTATGTACAGTAGATAAAGTAGGTAGATACAGTAGGTACAGTAGATAAAGTAGGTAGATACAGTAGGTACAGTAGATAAAGTAGGTAGATACAGTAGGTACAGTAGATACAGTAGGTAGATACAGTAGGTACAGTAGATAAAGTAGGTAGATACAGTAGGTACAGTAGATACAGTAGGTAGATACAGTAGGTACAGTAGATAAAGTAGGTAGATACAGTAGATAAAGTAGGTAGATACAGTAGATACAGTAGATAAAGTAGGTAGATACAGTAGGTACAGTAGATAAAGTAGGTACAGTAGATAAAGTAGGTAGATACAGTAGGTACAGTAGATAAAGTAGGTAGATACAGTAGATAAAGTAGGTAGATACAGTAGGTACAGTAGATAGGTGGATACAGTAGGTACAGTAGATAAAGTAGGTTGGTACAGTAGGGGTAGTAGGTAGGTACAGTAGATACAGTAGATACAGTAGGTAAATACAGTAGATACAGTCGGTAGATACAGTAGGTAGAGTAGGTAGGCAAAGTAAGTAGGTACAGTGGGTACAGTAGGTTGATACAGTAGGTACGGTAGGTAGGTACAGTAGATGAATACAGTAGGTACAGTAGATACAGTAGGTATAGTAGGTGAATACAGTAGGTACAGTAGGTAGATAACGTAGGTACAGTAGATAGATACAGTAGGTACAGTAGGTAGATACAGTAGGTACAGTAGGTAGATACAGTAGGTAGATACAGCAGGTACAGTTGGAACAGTAGATACAGTAGGTAGATACAGTAGGTAAGGTAGGGGAAGTAGGCAGATACTGTAGTTACAGTAGATACAGTAGGTAGATACAGTAGGTAAGGTAGGGGAAGTAGGCAGATACTGTAGTTACAGTAGATACAGTAGGTAGATACAGTAGGTAAGGTAGGGGAAGTAGGCAGATACTGTAGTTACAGTAGATACAGTAGGTACAGTCGGTAGATACAGTAGGTACAGTAGGTAGGAACAGTAGGTAGGCAAAGTAAGTAGGTACAGTGGGGACAGTAGGTAGATACAGTAGGTAAGGTAGGTAGATACAGTAGGTACAGTAGGAACAGCAGGTACATTAGGTACAGTAGGTACATTAGGTAGATACAGTAGGTAAGGTAGGGGGAGTAGGCAGATACTGCAGTTACAGTAGATACAGTAGGTAGATACAGTAGGTACGGTAGGTAGATACAGTAGGTACAGTAGGAACAGCAGGTACATTAGGTACAGTAGATACAGTAGCTATATACAGTAGGTACAGCAGATAAAGTAGGTAGATACATTAGGGGTAGTAGGTAGATACAGTAGCTACAGTAGATAAAGTAGGTAGGAACAGCAGGTACATTAGGTACAGTAGATACAGTAGCTATATACAGTAGGTACAGCAGATAAAGTAGGTAGATACATTAGGGGTAGTAGGTAGGTAAATGTATGTAAATGTAAGGGAGGTAGATACAGTAGGTAGATACAGCAGGTACAGTAGGTAGATACAGTAGGTAGATACAGCAGGTACAGTAGGTAGATACAGTAGCTACAGTAGATAAAGTAGGTAGATACAGTAGGTACAGTAGATACAGTAGGTACAGTAGATAAAGTAGGTAGATACAGTAGGTACAGTAGATAAAGTAGGTAGATACAGTAGGTACAGTAGATAAAGTAGGTAGATACAGTAGGTACAGTAGATAAAGTAGGTAGATACAGTAGGTACAGTAGATAAAGTAGGTAGATACAGTAGGTACAGTAGATAAAGTAGGTAGATACAGTAGGTACAGTAGATAAAGTAGGTAGATACAGTAGGTACAGTAGATAAAGTAGGTAGATACAGTAGGTACAGTAGATAAAGTAGGTAGATACAGTAGGTACAGTAGATAAAGTAGGTAGATACAGTAGGTACAGTAGATAAAGTAGGTAGATACAGTAGGTACAGTAGGTAGGTAGATACAGTAGGTACAGTAGATAAAGTAGGTACAGTAGATAAAGTAGGTAGATACAGTAGGTACAGTAGATAAAGTAGGTAGATACAGTAGATACAGTATATAAAGTAGGTAGATACAGTAGGTACAGTAGATAAAGTAGGTAGATACAGTAGGTACAGTAGATAAAGTAGGTACAGTAGATAAAGTAGGTAGATACAGTAGATACAGTATATAAAGTAGGTAGATACAGTAGGTACAGTAGATAAAGTAGGTAGATACAGTATATAAAGTAGGTAGATACAGTAGATACAGTAGATAAAGTAGGTAGATACAGTAGGTACAGTAGATAAAGTAGGTACAGTAGATAAAGTAGGTAGATACAGTAGGTACAGTAGATAAAGTAGGTAGATACAGTAGGTACAGTAGATAGGTGGATACAGTAGGTACAGTAGATAAAGTAGGTTGGTACAGTAGGGGTAGTAGGTAGGTACAGTAGATACAGTAGATACAGTAGGTAAATACAGTAGATACAGTCGGTAGATACAGTCGGTAGAGTAGGTAGGCAAAGTAAGTAGGTACAGTGGGTACAGTAGGTTGATACAGTAGGTACGGTAGGTAGGTACAGTAGATGAATACAGTAGGTACAGTAGATACAGTAGGTATAGTAGGTGAATACAGTAGGTACAGTAGGTAGATAACGTAGGTACAGTAGATAGATACAGTAGGTACAGTAGGTAGATACAGTAGGTAGATACAGTAGGTACAGTAGGTAGATACAGTAGGTACAGTAGGTACAGTAGGTAAGGTAGGGGAAGTAGGCAGATACTGTAGTTACAGTAGATACAGTGGATACAGTAGGTAGATACAGTAGGTACAGTAGGTAGGTACAGCAGGTACAGTAGGTAGGTACAGCAGGTACAGTAGGTAGGTACAGCAGGTACAGTAGGGGAAGCAGGTTGTACTGCAAGACTTTATGTCAGAATATGTTAGTTACTAACCAAATATGGAGTTTCGCTGAGCAACTATCTTCATTTTTCTCCAGTTAAGCCCAGTATTTACTTCCAAAAATGGTCTAAATAAAAATGTAGAAACAACCGATAAAATGTATTGTTTGGAAATAATGTGTATTGTTTTGCATGTGCCAAATCCACTTCTTCGGAGAGATCACTGTAGAAACGAACCCTATATGGTCTACTTAATCTTCTTACATAAAATATGATATTCCGTGTAGCGCGTTTGAAACAACAGGTTGATATGACATTCATACACTTTTGTAAGTGATTAAATCAATGATCTTTCGGGATGTTTACTGCTGCTGGATAAGCCGATTTGTGGGTGTAGGAATGACTGGTTTTATTGGAGGTGCAGCTTGCAGAGCTGTCTAATGGGAAAATGAATAGCAAACTGACCTAGAGAGGAGACTTGTTATATGCATTGTCTCCTCCTCTTCCCAGATACTGGTTCACCTAACATGCTAAACTGAGTTTATGGACCCAGCCAACTCCTTATTAAAAATGTACTTCCACTTGAATTCCACTTGTAGGCTTACCTGACACAGAAAATAGGTGACCAGAGGTTAGAGAGGCAGAACAGTAGACGGAAAGTTGTGGAAAAAGTCGGAACTGAACTGGCAGTCTGCTGAGGGCTGCTGCGTCCGATCCTGGGTACCATCTCCTGCCATTGTGCCCTTGAGCAAGTCCATGGGCGCTGCTCCCTGGTGGCTAACCCTGTGCCTCTCCAAGTGTGTGTGTGTGTATTTGGTGGGGTTGAGATAGACGCATTTCTGTTTCTCACAAAAGTTATTCTAGTCTATTCAGAGGACTCATCCCATTCACTTCTTAGGTCATATGCACAAAATAATTCAATCATTAGACTATACCTCATAGTAATATAGGCCTATAACAATTAAATAAACCTTAATTATTTTTGATTGATTGATTACTTACGGTATGCAACAATAGCCTACCTACACTTTGAGTATCAGGCTACGAATGATACCCCCCCACCCAGATAACAGGAATGAATGTCTTGTTGCGTGTGGCGTATGCTGATTCCACGTCTCGCATCAAGGGATCGTACATTCCCTCATTCACCACCGAGCGGCGCCATTTTACCACAATACGCGCGTTGTTCAGGTGCGTGCACCATCCACAAACCCTACAGAGCATAGTCGTTTCGTTAAATAAATGCATGTTGTATTGTTTCAATGCGTTTTGGTGTGGTTTAACGTGCCTGTTGTTAAGGAACAAATCATCGAGTTTAATAAAGTAGTTTCCATAGTGTTTCACCGTGGTAAGAGACATGTTTAATAATTCATTTGATGCAGAAATGTTCATCATTATGATGTAGACTTCGCTGTGATTTAAAAAAAAAATTAACATAGGCCTACAAATGAATGATCAAAGGCCTCATCCGAACAGAGATAATTTATACATTGGGCATATTGGCCTGTAGACTCACAGTATGGGGTAAAAACAAAAAAACATTTTTTTTTATGGAACATGTGAGTGACTGACTATTCATTTATGAATATGCTAGTAAAACAGAAATCTAGTGTGATATTTTCGTTGCATCACCTGCATTTTATTTTGTGGCAATCGAAACAGTTTCATTTCTGGCTGTGCATTAAGTCCAATCATGAGACATTTTAAAATTAAGATAAATACTGTAGTCATTTCTTTCTTTTGTTTCGTTTCTTATCGGAAACTGAACTGATAGTACCACAGGCAGATAATACAACAGTCGTAATGTTTTAATACTGAAGCTCATGATAGACTAATATATCCATTCGGACGTTTTGTAAACTGTAATTTACCCCCCTAAATTGTCCACCGATGACATGACACCCAGTTTAATTGCCCATTTTGATTGATAGTAAAAACACAACAAAGTATAGCCTGAGTCATATATCCCCTATGGCAAACTGGTCGAGCGAGTTCGGGTGTATGCTGCCTGCGCGCCTTGGCCAATGGAACCAGATCCTCCCTGCAGTGCGTAAGAGCGCAATTTAGGATTTAACCAAGTCTTTGCTGCGGGGCTGGCAGCAGTTCGAGAGAGCCCGTCGGCGTAAGCACACATCACACAATGCAAGTGTAGTCTTCAGTCAGTCTTCAGACATCTCAGTGGAATCAGACTCCCCTTTAACGTTGCTGCTTCGAACTATGACTGGAGTATTCGACCGAAGGATTCCGAGTATCAAACCTGCCGACTTCCAGAACCCTTTTCAGCTTTCCACCACCATGCATCACCCGTCTCAGGAATCCCCTACGCTACCCGAGTCTACGGCCACGGATTCTGGCTACTACAGCCCCGCTGGAGCAGTGCACCATGGCTATTGTTCGCCTAACTCCACCTCGTATGGGAAACCTCTCAATGCCTACCAGTACCAGTACCACGGCGTAAACGGATCTGCGGGAAATTACCCTGCAAAAACATACCCAGACTACAGCGCATACACAGCCTCTGCTTACCACCAATATGCTGGAACTTATAGCAGAGTACAACCACAACCATTAAGTCCTCAAGGTAATTAGCCTACATAATTATTATTATTATAAGTGTTGTTGTTATTATTATTGTTATTATTTAATGAAGTTTGTGTTGTGTTCGAGCTCTCACACTGTTTTTACATGCGAATAGCCTATTTCAAGCTGAGATATTTTCCACCATGTTAAATTCTTGAAATCAAATTTGGTAAAGGGGGACACATTTTTCTGAAAAATAATTATGTAAAAAGTACGGACTTTTCCTTTACCGGTTAGACTCTTTGCAAGACGCATTTGCTTCAATCTAACTGTCTATAAATCGACAGAGAGCCTTCCCTAAGAGACATGTGTCCACGGGATGTCCTCTTGATTTGATCTCTCTGAAATAGATGGTATAACCAAGAACTAATACTTTATACTTTGTTAGTTTATACACCACATATAAAGTAATTTATTTTTTTCTTTCAGAAAAAGAGGTAGCAGAACCTGAAGTGAGGATGGTAAACGGAAAGCCCAAGAAAGTCAGAAAACCAAGAACAATCTACTCCAGTTTTCAGCTCGCCGCCCTACAGCGGAGATTTCAGAACACACAGTACCTCGCGCTGCCGGAGAGAGCAGAGCTCGCGGCTTCTTTGGGACTCACGCAAACGCAGGTAAATAGCCTACAACCTCATTGTCTGTTCAAAGTTGCGTTCTGTTTTGTTTTTTAAATCAAAATGATCACTTGGTCTATGTTGCTATCCTTCACTGGAATTGTCAGTTCAAAATGGCATTACGTTTACAATATACATTTCATGCTTAATGTGTGCGTAATGAACGAAAACACCTCGCCCCATTTTAGAAAATTTATAGAATGCTTAATTCATATGAAGACTTTTGTGCAATGGAATTTTTTTATTTTTTTATATGCTTTTATTTATGAACTCGTTTTAACATAATTCTCATACATCTCCAGGTCAAAATCTGGTTCCAGAACAAAAGGTCGAAGCTGAAGAAAATCATGAAGAACGGCGAACTCCCACCGGAACACAGCCCGAGCTCCAGCGATCCCATGGCTTGCAACTCTCCGCATTCCCCCGCCGTCTGGGATACGCAGGGCCCGTCCAGGCCTCACAGCCACCAGGCACAGAACAACAACTCGGCGGCCTCCACCTTTTTGGAAAACTCCGCCTCTTGGTACTCCGCGGCTGGTGCCATGAATTCTCACCTCCAGGCCCCCAACTCGATACAGCACTCTTTGGTTCTCGGATCGGGGACGTTATACTGAAATCCAGTTCAACAAATATTTTCATTGTATGGGACTCGTGTTTAAAAGATTCAGAGGAATATGCAATGTTTTGATGACAGTCATAGAAGAACGTGTATAATGTGTAAATGTGTGCATGTAATTTATTGCATTTTGGAAGACTAATTAAACGTTTTAAATGGACAATGGAACTCAGACACTTTCAATGGCGCCCTCCTGAATTAACACTTTAACGCAATTGTTTTGCTGAAACCCACAAATCCCTCATGATTACTGATATAGCCTGTAGGCCTAGATAGGCTATTCACACTGAATATCAAGGACTCCATAACATTACAACATTAGCCTACTTTCTGTGAGACACTTTAAATCCATGTACAGCTCAAACTCGAGATTAATTGCCTGAACTGTCTGTGTGCCCATATTTGGTCAGTGGTGCAAAGTAGTGATTCACTTTAAATAATAATTTGTGCACAAATCTATCAACAAGGAGATGGGTCTAATGACCTTGGGCTACACAGTTAGGCTGTTTCATTTTCAACAACCACGGACATCTCAGGGGGAGTTACCTGCAGGTATTTCAAAAGGTTAGGCTAGATTTATTTCGTGTCAAGTTATTAATTTTGAATACTACAACCTGTTTTATGGTTATGTGCATATAATCATGCCCATAGTAAATAGTTTTCAGCGGATCCATAACTGGCTAAAACAGAACCCATATCGAAGAGAGAAGCATCATTGAGTGTATAATAATTCAATTTTTTTGAATTTCAATTGAATTTGGATGGATTGATTGCAGGTATCATATTATATTATTCGTTTTAAAATATGTTTTCCTGAAAGACAAATACCCAAGGAATGGCATGATATTTTTAAATCTATTAAATAGTCATAAGAAAACATATAATTTAGTTTTTTTTCTTGTTGTTCGTGTTTAACAAGATGTAAACCAAACAATAAAACGTTGTGAAGATACACACAATATTGATACTTTTTTCTTCCAGGTTAATTCTAGTTTTAGGTTTATGTTAAGACGAACAAATAAATTAGGTCGTATTATTATTATGCTATTATTATTCATTAATTCGTGTTACAGTGAAGCACATTTCAGTCTTGTGTTTTGGAGTTGCATCTGGATTCTGTACTCCCCCAAAGAATATGGGTGTCGGTCTGGCAGACAGTCTGCAGTAGTGCTCTCTTTGTGTCCCCTACAATTAGCTGCTTTGAATGGCAGAGAGGAGGCGAAGGGGCGGCACGTAGATCTGAGACAATCCGCATTCCTGTGGGGGCCGATCGGCTCCAGAGCTCTGCCACTCCCGCGGCCACAGCCCGCCTCCGTCAGACCTTCCGGGTAAAATAAAATCTTCAACATTTGAACATATCATTAGGCCTACTACCAGTGTTGCCACTGCAAACCACTAAACAAACTAGGCCTACTGCACTGAAGCGAACATCTTGTTCCAGACTTTACATAAAACATGTTATCATTATGCATCAATAGCCTATATAAACGAATCAACCAAGAAACAATCACACTACAACACACACACACACACAGGGAGAAGACATATTTACCACCAATTTAAGCTGGCCTGGACACATGATAATGTTGTGAAGCGTCTGACCTAAGGATAGACAATACATAATACACCAATGTTAACATGGTTGTGCATGTAACTGAATGCTCGTCTCCTCTCTCTGCTTTCCCCAAAGGCATGACTGTCCTGGCTGAATATAGCCTTACCAAGCAAGCGATGCACTTGTCTTGGCTGAATATAGCCTTACCAAGCAAGCGATGCACTTGTCCTGGCTGAATATAGCCTTACCAAGCAAGCGATGCACTTGTCCTGGCTGAATATAGCCTTACCAAGCAAGCGATGCACTTGTCCTGGCTGAATATAGCCTTACCAAGCAATGCACTTGTCCTGGCTGAATATAGCCTTACCAAGCAAGCGATGCACTTGTCCTGGCTGAATATAGCCTTACCAAGCAAGCGATGCACTTGTCCTGGCTGAATATAGCCTTACCAAGCGATGCACTTGTCCTGGCTGAATATAGCCTTACCAAGCAAGCGATGCACTTGTCCTGGCTGAATATAGCCTTACCAAGCAAGCGATGCACTTGTCCTGGCTGAATATAGCCTTACCAAGCAAGCGATACACTTGTCCTGGCTGAATATAGCCTTACCAAGCGATGCACTTGTCCTGGCTGAATATAGCCTTACCAAGCGATGCACTTGTCCTGGCTGAATATAGCCTTACCAAGCGATGCACTTGTCCTGGCTGAATATAGCCTTACCAAGCGATGCACTTGTCCTGGCTGAATATAGCCTTACCAAGCAAGCGATGCACTTGTCCTGGCTGAATATAGCCTTACCAAGCGATGCACTTGTCCTGGCTGAATATAGCCTTACCAAGCAAGCGATGCACTTGGAAATCCAAAACATGGACGTGGTTTAAATCAACCTAATTTCTGCAGTTCACGTGGTTCCGTAATTACATTGCCAGTAGGCTACTCGAGAAATCTACGTTTGATTTTCATATTACTGTTTATCCCCCCTCCACCCCCGTCCTCCAACACACACACACGCCATTATATCGAGAGCCCCGTTAAATTCCAACTGAACATTTTCCACTCAGCGAGTTCCCCTGCAAATCGAGTCTAAATAATGACAGTTAGCTTTACTAGCTTCAACTATAACACTCAACAATAATTATACTCCAGGATTAGGCCTCCATTATCCTAATCTGGACATTGACAATTACCTATAATTTGCAAAGATGCGCTTGCTTCTTGATTGCAGAAGGCTTTTTTCTAGCTCACCATCACTAAACAGTGACAGTAATAACAGCTAATTTTGCAGGCAATATATAAGAGGTACCGGGGTGTGCAAACACTTTCACACCTGGATTTGCTTACTCAACCACGAGCAGTAGAACCGTGTTCTGTCGCAGACAGTGTTCCCATTCGAAGCCCAAGCTTTTTGACCACTGCTAACACTATTGTAGGCAAAAGAATCGTATGAAGGTAAGGCTATATTTTTTATCATGATGGAGCTATCTCAGTATCCTAGCTAGGTCGTTGCGCTCTGTGAATCCCTATGAAGGATTGTTACATACTTTCGTTTTAGAATGTTATAACCTACCTTATTTTAGGTGACACTCTTGATTGTGTTTTCTAGGCTTTTGGAAGTGATGTGATAAATAGCAGCATGCATTCAACACTAGCCTATACTGGCTTTTATTCTAGCCTATCTATTTGTCATGTGTTTTTATTTGTCAGACGGGACTATTTTATTTATATATATCTAAAGACAACCTTTGCCAATTCGGATTTTAGAATCAATTGCAATCATGACGCCAAACTGATAAAATACTAGGGATAGCCTGAAACCTATAGTGATATCCGGTAGTGATAATATACCCTGGATATATGGTTTGTCTCCTAACCTACAGCAGACTAACATACTGTATCCATCTATCTTAGCCAGAAAACCACAAAGATCTGGGAGCGTGGACATCTCTCTCTCTCTCTCTCTCTCTCTCTCTCTCTCTCTCTCTCTCTCTCTCCCTCTCTCTCTCTCTCTCGATGTAAATATTCAATTAATCATGGCCTCCCAAGAGCTCTGGTCCTCATGTTCTCGTTTGTTCTCTTCGGTTCCCTCTCCCTGTCTCATCAAGTCGCTTTCTATCTAAGCTATATCTATTTTTGTACATTTGAATCAATTTAATGAAATAATATGAAACATTTGCATTGTTTGGGCCTTTTCACAACTTGGATGCCTCCACCAATGAGAAATAGCATTCTTGCTATTGCAACTATTTGCATATCCTATAAAATTAAGTTTTTATGACGATATAGTCTTATTGTAAAAGGGGTGATTTGCGGGGAGTCCTTCGGGTGTGAAAAGATTTGGTATGGCGAAATTCACCACCCGACGCACTTTTCTGCTTTACGAGTTACTCTCGGCCAATATAGGAAAGGTATTAAGTGAAATGTTATTTACGAGGGTTTGGGGAATAACTCAGACTATATAGGCAAATATAGGCCTATAGATATGGTCGTGATAGGGTCTGTTTTGGTCAAATGGGGCCCATGCAGGTATACTGTGGGACATCCACGACTTGACAGCTGCAGACACTTTCTCATTATTTTTTTCAACATTGTAATTTCAGATAATATCCCAACCGTTCACTGCTCTCAGCAATTTGTATATGAATAACCGAATAATTTCCCTCTTTTGTTCCGCGTATGTGCTACCTCAAATCCAAATAAAGATGCCTTTTAGTATTAAAAGTGGTAGAAAATCACAGGTAATTATCTTTGACGGTAAAATCGCTGTAATCAGCGGGCTACATAAAAAATTACCCTAATTATGCCTGCATTTATGAGAATGGAAAAAAAGCCTCACTTAGATAAAACCCATAAATTGTCCCAAATTTCTCCTTCATATTGAACGGGACTGCAGCTGGATGCTTTGTTCAAGATCGATCCCGTGGAGCTTGGCATTTAGCGTCTTGCATTAGGACGGGCAGAGAGGAGAAAAACATTGTGTCAATACTTCTAATAATTGAGGCAGAAAATGACAAGATTAACTGGACAAGGAGCGACCATCTTTTGCGGGATAAATTGAGAGGGGAGCAGGGTAAGTTAATTTCCTCTAGTGTTGTTTAATATATATTGACAATTTTGTTCGTTTGCAGTGCATTGACAATGTCTATTTTTATGAAGAGGAAACATAGTGTTATGACGTATAGCCTGTAAGTTTTTCATGATAAACCATATGGGACCTACATTTTAGAACGTCCATATGACACCTTGACAAGGAATGGCTCATCAGTCATTTTTACATATATCAATCATCTTCATCTTGCAGTACAAAACACGATACTTTGTTTTAAGTCATGGATTAATCCATTTATGAAAGACAAAACATAAAAAGTGAATGTACAACTAAAATCGAATAATATATTTACAGACAGATTGCTTTGTTTTGCATGAGAAAAACACCCAGTCAAAGAGCAGTTTAGATTTCAACAATATATCATAGCATCATGTTCAACTCGCAAAAAACGCGTGAGTGTAGTCCATTCTGTGCCCAAGTGATGGGTTAAATGTCAATGATATATTTGGTATATTGACAGTCAGATGTTGACATGAATGAAAGCAACAAAGGCAATCCCACTGAACAGTCATTCGTAAGTTAATACGGTTAGTTCCTTTAGCGTGTTTCATATCACAGTCTTTGTCCTCAAGTATCCTTCACAAGCAGTATCCTTCCTTGTCTCCAAGGAATCTCTCTGTTCGAACGCGACACCCCTTTTGTCTCGAGACTGACGGAAATCAATTGTGCAGGTAAAACTGTGAAGGTTCGAACGTCTCGAGTCAGACCTCGGGCCTTCCCGCCCTTTACGCAGTCTATCTCTGCATTGTCTCTTGATGTGGGGAGGAGTACCAGTGGGAATACCCGGGCATGTAGCCGTTGGCCGCCATGTTAACTCCTTTGCTGGACGCTGACACGTCCCATATTGGAGGAATTGCTGGAGACCGGGGAGACAGGCCGATGGAACCAGGCATAGTAGGGTCGCTCTCATGCGGGTTGCCACCTGCCTTCAGCAGCTTCTTGAACTTTGACCTTTTATTCTGGAACCATATCTTTACCTGCACAAGATGGCAGGAAGGCAAGGGAAGACCAGATTACAGATAATGATTATATCATGAATGTATTTATTCATCTATTAACATTTTTATAAATAGGCTTATAGACCAACTGATATGATAAATATGAGTTAGGAGGCCTACATAACATTATTACAATACATTCGTGCAGGCCTATAGGTAAAAAAGTAAATATTATGAAGGAATCCTAAATTGGTCAACAACAGAAACACAATACCCAGAGCAATTTTAGGGTATAGGGTAATAATAACAACAATAATAACAATAATAATAGGCCTACTAATAATACTAATAAATACTAATAATACAAGATAATAAAGCGCTAATAGCAGTATAATAATGAATGTTTTGAGAATAGGCCTACCTGTGTCTGTGTTAGTCCGAGAGATGCAGCCAGCTCAGCGCGTTCTGGCAGGGCGAGGTATTGTGTTTGCTGGAAACGGTGATTTAAAGCTTGAAGCTGCAAACTAGAATAAATCGTCCGAGGTTTGCGAATCTTCTTGCCTTTCCCGTTGAAACGAATTTCTCCGTTTTCAATCACTGTTGTTTTCTGCTGCTCTGCAACAAAAAATGGCAATGTTAGTCCACTAAGGCCAAACATATTCCACAACAAATAGGCCTAGTTTATAATTCCCCAAATATAATTAATTTCAGAGAATATAATAGGTCCCAATCTATTTAAACGGCTACATATCTAATAAGGAAAATATATGAGAAACACAATGATAGGCCTACTCTATTAAATCCAGACCACTAATACATATTCACGTGTCACATTCGCTCAGTCCACTCCACCATTATTGTAATCATCATCGAATTTTCTGTCATATTTAGGATATTCCTCGTAATGACATGCCAATTAAATGCTAATTACAACGTTCAAAGCGAGTAGACCGCCTAATTCCAAGAATAATTCGTGAGGATTCCTCACTTGTCATTATACCCGGTGCAAAGAATGGCCATAGAATGGGATCTCGCGGAGTGTTCTATAGAAAAAAAGAGACACCATGAACTAAATATAATGTAGAAAAAAATAGACAACAGATAAATTGTCATTCAGACACAATTTGAAATTAATTTGCCATTCAACCGTCTGCTGGACGTTTATTGTGCTTTATCTTTTTCTTGACCAAATTAATAAAAAATAAATGGCACTCGCATTGTTATCGCTGCACGATGAAAACGATAGAGAGCATATTTCTTGTCATGAATGGGAAAGCATCTTACCTGTGCCGTCTAACCTTGTCTGACCGCCAGTGGTGTTATTGTGGTAGGATGGCAGGTACGGGCTGTGGTGGGGGTGGCTCACGTAGGAGTACGGTAGCGACCTGTTGTAAGAATTGTTGCCGGAGTACGGAGAGTTATCGTGCTGATGATGAGCTGGGTGCGACCCGGAATGGAGACAGTGCAGCGGGTAGTGGCTGGCAGCCATCGACGGAGAGCTCTGTTGTGAGTGAGACTGCTGACCAAACTCCATGAAAGCCGACTTGGACGAGTCCTGAGCCTCCAGACCGTTAGCCATCGTAGTCATGGTCATCATCAAATGTTCTGCCTTGAGAGCACTCGCCCCCTCTCTCAAGTCCAAATGGGTTCTCTCGCTGTGTTGTTGTCTCTCTCCTCAGCGAACAGATATTGTCCTATTAAGACCCGAATTATTCAATTGCTTCGATTTTTTTAATCCTCTGGTATTCTTACTTGGTATGGCGCAAGTTGGGCATAAGTTAATGCAGAGATTTAAGGTGGATTCTGTTAAAATTGAGTCCTTGCTTCCAGACTTGATGCAGACACTACAAGTAAAATGGTTTGTCTTCAAAGGGCAGCGCCTTCTGATTGGTCATTCAACCCAACGTCATCAGTTGTGTGCTTCACTAGTCTTCAGTGTGAGTTAACCCACCTTACCAGCTCCCACTGCAGCCACAACTATGGTGGGATAACCTCTTAATTCCTACAGACAATATAGTCAAACGCAAGGTATAATCATTATGCCAGCCCAAACTACGCAAACCATATCCTACCCCAGTTTGATTTAGCCTAATGAACGAATATCATTTTGAACATACCATATCATCACCCTGGAAATATACTGACACAATTTCTATACCATCGTAATAATTAGATTATTCAAAGAACAACTGCATGCGACGAATCAACAAGATGACAAAAAAAATGTAATGCAGATAGGAAGGATGGATGTCGTGATAAACTGACAGTATCATTTATCCCTTTTGAAATAAGATGCTTGATAGCCTACCGTGTGAAATATACGCAAATTTTACAGTGCGGTTTGAAAAATTATGTTACAATATAAACTATTAATGCAAATGCTATAAAACATCTCCCAATTATACTTTCATATAGCCTATTGGAAGTAAAAACAAAAACATTATTGTCAACACGTTTTTTTTTTCATAGTGTGGGATTCATTTATTTCAAAATGGTGATGAAAAAGCATTTACGGTCGCAATCAGTTATAACCAAAACCTATTTGATTAACCACCACCCTTTATTTAAATTGGAGCTATAAAATTAAGAACAATTCGCCTGTAATGATTATAGACTGGGTTTATTTTGGGAAGGTGGAATAAAACTGAATATAGCATAAATTATCTCCTAATTATACGCCAGTATCGCATCAATTATCCTCTTATCAAAAATGGTTGTCTAAATGCAGCGTTTAGTGTCAATGTTCTCCCTTTCTATAAGAAGAACTTGGTACCTTGCTATTATTGCCAAGCTTGTTATTTACTTTGTGGGATTTAAAAAGTGCACAACCTAGCCGGATAATCATTTTCCAGCAGTGGACCAAGCGAGAAGCACAGAGACAGTTGGCAGATATGAAATATATGAAATGCCTTTTAATATTGGATTTTAAACCAAGGCCTTCATATAAAAACGAAATATTTTAAGGTTATTTCTATATGGACATCAGGAATGTAGGTAAGAGAACCAAGAGACAATTCTTCTGCATGATGGATTTTACAATTCTTTGTTTGTAAAAAGAAATGTATGCACGCATGACTGTAAGTCGCTTTGGATAAAAGCGTCTGCTAAATGGCATATTATTATATTATTATAAAGCTATATGGGTATTTATGCATTTGTTCAGATAAATTAAATGAGGTAGGAATCAATGCAATTCTTAGTACCTTAACGGACGTAGAACAGTGGCTTTACCTGAGATATAATAGCCTAAACGTCGTCATCCCTGAATGATCTAACATAGAATGTCTCATCCCGAGTTCCACCTCAACACGCAGGAGAGAAACCAGATCCATACCTTTTCTAATCGGCTTCGAATGGCACAAGACAAACGTTGAGGGGCTTTTCCATGCTGTTGCTTGCATGCTTTACTATCTCGGTACTTGATTAGTTGAGACATCATAGTTTATTACCTTTTGGAGACCGCAGCATCATCACCTACCGTGACAGTTGTATGACCTCCGAACATGGTTAAAACAATTGTATACATTGATTGCATGTAATGTGGAAGTGTAGCATAGTGTGTCCCGCAGGCGCGATAGGAAGCTGTACACCAATGGAGATTAATTGAGGTGGTGAAAATAATGAAAGATCACTGGCTTTTTTTGTTAGTCTAAAGACACAGTGTGATGATGGACGTAGGCTATGATTCGTCTTATGACGATGTGGTGCATTTATATGTCTGAGTAGTAAGCTATACATGCAATCAATGTATACAATTGTTATAACCATCATGTATTGTTTTGAGAGGAAATGTATTTGCTTATATTGATGCTGTGCAATTTTATAAAGTATACATACATACATATATACATATATACATACATAGGCCTAGTTACATATGTTGCTCTCTTTTCAAGGCCTTAAAGGCTATAGCTCTCCATTTTTTGGCCTAATTCAGGTGAGATTATGCCTCAAATTTACCAAAAGTTAATGGGAAATGTTAAAATGAACAAATGGCAGCTGTGAAAAACGATTTTAGCTTTCCTGAGTAGGCGATTGACCTCCAACGTCAAATCAATGGTTGTGCTGATTTACAGAAGTGGTCTTTAATTCAAGCTGTGAAAGATGACTCTAAAATCACTCAAACCACTGGGAATAGGCATGGGATTCCTAAACTGGAACTGCATTGTCTATGCAAAAATAGGCTGCCTAGTAGAGCAACACAACGCACAATATGGATATAGCACAATAATAATAATAATAATAACAACAACAACAACAACAACAACAACAGTGGTTACTATCAATAATTATTAGTAAAGGCCTATTGTCTTATAAGTCTCTTCTAAAAGGAACTCTGTGTATGTATATGTGCCTGCGCGTGTGTGTGTATCTGTGTGACTGTGTCTGTCTTTGTGTCACGTGGATTTGTGGCGTTTTGAGTCTCTGTGTTTAAAATGACTACACATGTTAATCATATTTGAACGTTAACATGTAGCCCGCACAAAACACATTAATATTTCTGCCAAGTGGCTGGGACTTTGCGGTAGCTCGCTCTAACAGCTATTGACTGGCATGCATGTAGAGCTCTGCTTTCAGGAGCGTTTGGGACGTTGGGACTTGCGAGTCTAGCAGAAGCAGTTAAAAGTGTCTCTCTTCTCTAGAACTCAAACCCACTGGGTCTTCACAGACTTAAAGTCGTCGATGGATTTCCATCGCTGCAGTGTGAGGGAATTGGCGTGGGGAAAGCGAATGCAGATGGATGCCACACACAGCTGTCTAACACGAGTCACTGTAATACAAATCAGAAGGGGATCATCTGAGTCTGCAGTTCCCCAAACATCACCAGACGGCGTTCCTTGTTTGCTCATAGCAGAGCTAATCCTTCTAACACCATAGTGAACAACATTTGACGCGCTTTTACGCAAGATGACTGTGCAGAAAAGTGTGGATCGTAAATCATCTAGGCATCCACACCACAGGAGGCTGGTGAGGGGAGGACGGCTCATAATAATGGCTGGAATGGAATTGAATGGTATCAAATACATGGAAACAATTCCATTTATTCCGTTCCAACCATTACTATGAGCCCGTTCTCCCCAATTAAGGTGTCACCAGCCACCTGTGATCCACACATAATATCACATTAACAAAACAACAGTGATTGCTGGTTATCTGCATGTTGAAATGAAGACTACACTGATCTGATTCATTTCAACGGATGTCAATGGATCTTTCTCAATCATCAGAAACATATAGGCCTAATGCAGAAAGTGTAACTCAACCGAAACATGACCATTTCTAAGAGCATAGCACAGCAGGATAGGTAAAGGCCTATAGGCTACAACTAGATGAGTGATGTCGAAAAACTAGTTTTGGCCTAAATTATGCACCATTAGCCTCCATAGTCCAATGGATTTCAATCAAAACATTCGAAACTACTGCACTAAAACGGTGACTCATACACACCAAGTATTAACATTAATCTCGCCTGTTTCTTTTTCTCGCCTTTTGTGGAAGCACTCGATGTTTACTTTTTAAATAATTACTGAGACAACCTGAAGCTGAAATATAGACCGAGCTTTTGAAATGAACGAACGAACGAACAACTCAATAAATCGATTTTCTGATAATTTTCTTCAAATTGTGAATAATCGAAACACTCAGAATGCATTGTTTTATTGAGGGGATTCATGTTCACTGATAAAGACACTGTAGCCATTGCACCTGCAAACACATATTGTTAGGTGCCAAGTCATACATTTATCAAATTAATTTATGATGAGGTTGACTTTCTCTGATGGTTTATATGTGGATTTCAAGTGAATGTCTTGCTAATATTGAAAACATACTGATGATAAACATGTACTTATTGTCATGGTCTTATTGGTTATGCGAATACAAAATCCATCTCAAACAATATGGCCTAATGTTATCTCAGAGACGTATATATAAGTGTTATCTGCACAGTGTTTTTACAGAAAGACTAGTCTAATGAGTCAGGCCTATCACTAATTTACAAATTGGACGATTTATTTCCACCAAGATGTCTACGCCGCAATTAATCGAAATGAAGCTGCTGGCTGTGCCGAACACCTTTAATCTTCGATGGGGACAAATAAGAACACCGCGGCTTCCTTCCCTTTAGTGCTTTTTCTCTCTCTCTTGACTTAATACGCAACATTATTAGCTCTGACAGCACACTGCTCGGGTTTGAAGGAGAGGATTTCGCAGAGAGATGACAGACAGGAAGGCCAGCAATCATGGGCTTTTTTTATCAGAATATACTGTTCGATGCCGTTTATCCCTGATGATAGAAAATTGCTATGTTGCCAGGACGCTGCTGCCGAAATAGAGGGCAGGAGCAATTTCCATTTTCCAGTTTGAAAGGCATTGAAATGAATTAGTAAAATGAAAAAAGAAAAAAGAAAATCGTCCTAGTAAACGAAGGGGGGCAAACAAAGATACCCTTTTTCTTGCCGTGAGCCCTATTTTCATTTTGTAATTTTTTCGTTTGCAGCCACATCGAGTGAGGCCTTCGGTTCAACACTTGCAAATCACACAGCCTTCTAATGTACTTCAAAGGCAATAATTAATTTCCAAACCTCCAGAAATATAATTGGAGCGGTAGGCTAGGCTTCGTGTGTTAATCATAGCCGTTGTTTTGTTGTATTTTCGATGTGGTATGGATGTCTTTTATCCTCGATATCCATACTGTAAATAGTCATTTGTTGCCATTCTTGAAGATAGTATGCATGCACAGCCTATTATGTGCAACTGAAAAACAAACAAAAAAGGCCAATTATGGACACAAACACGTATAGGCCTAGACACCAACTTTTTCAAATAGATAAATCATATAAGAATTAAGAATTCAGATGAATGAATGAGAAACAACACCTCAAAACTGCAGCTTCTAGCTTTGGTCTGCATTGGCACAATTTGTCAGATGAGAAACGTAATGGAGTCGAATGATGGGTTTGCATGTCGGGCGGCAGGTAGCTTAGTGGGTAAGAGCGTTGTGCCAGTAACCGAAAGGTCGCTGGTTCTAATCCCCAAGCCGACTAGGTGAAAAATCTGTCGATGTGCCCTTAAGCAAGGCACTTAACCCTAATTGCTCCTGTAAGTCGCTCTGGATAAGAGCGTCTGCTAAATGACTAAATTGTAAATTGTAATCTTGTACACAGAGGCCACTGTTGTTAGGCGTTATTTAGGATAAACAAGTTCCCATGTGTGCGTAAATCCTAGAACTGTCAATGGTGCCCAAAAAGTAACCACTAGATGTATATATTTTTCACTGTTGCAGTCTACATCACAAAACAATATATTCACAATTTCACATATATATTCACATATAATTCCTATCGAAGACATTATTTGCAGTCTATAATTAACGTGGTTAATATGATTATTTTATAGACCTTCATAATATTATCATCATTATTATTAGATTGTATTATTACACATTATTACATTAGCTTTTATTTGACACACACACACACACACACACACACACACACACACACACACAGGTGGATGAAATAAAACAGAAACCATGTGGCAATAACAGCCCTATTTCCCATGAAGGCTCCCCGCGTAAACGTTTTCCTGGGTTGAGTATTGGCTAATACGGTGCTGCAACTGATTATAGGAACCCTTTAATCCGCGAAGACTATGATAATGCGCCTTTGATCTTCTACTATAAAACAAAAACATCTACATATTCATTTAGGAGATGCCGCGGCGGGGCCTTCCACTGAAGAGGAATTAGGCTATTGTGCATTGTCTGAATACGCAGGTGGCTATAACCCAAAAGGGTATTCCTAGAAAGTTGTCCATAATGCGCTGTCTAGTCTACCCCATAGGGCGATGTAAATTACAATCACTGGAATGTATTAATAGTTACGCTTCAAAGACAATGCTTCTATGACAAATCATGGGAGGCTAAATTGGGGTCATGAACTGGTAATTCACGAGATAGATATATCAGTGCACACGTTCGTGTGTGATAGAGCAAAGTCTGCTGACCTCATCTCAGAAAATAGATTTTATTTTATTTGTTGTAATTACAAAACAAACAAATGTGTGACAAAAGTTGGGAAGAGGGATTGGTTTTTATGTCGATGTAATTTTTCTTTGGTTGATGGGGAGTGGGACAGTGAACATAAATCAACATTTCAGTTTTCCATCACATAAAGAAAGATGTCACAGTTCCTGAGCAGGTAAAAGAAGACAAAAAATAAATATTCTCACCAGAAAGTTCTAAACAAATCTCCTATTTTTTACATGTATTTTCCATTATAACCAACATTTGGCGAAATTCTGATATGACCGAGTTGCTTGTGCATGCATGCATGTGTGCTGCTGAAAGACCTAAATCCATCTACACATAACGGAATGCATGTTAGTTAGCTTGTAGAGCCTATTCTCTGGAAGGGATAAGTGAACAGATGTGGTGTAAAAAACTTCAGACCTAATCATATATGTGACTTACTGCCTGGAACATAAACACTACACACTATTCCATAGAGAGGATAATGGCTAACAACAGACCCTTATGCAAATACTACGATAATCGCATTTTTTTTTCTCAGAAAAGATTATGCAATGCATTTCTAAAAAGCAAAATTAGGAATATATGGCATGAAAATAAAACAATTTACAGGGTTCATTCCTGGGGTTGGGAAAGGCCTACATTTTTACCTACAAAATCTAAAATAGTTCAAAAAAATAGAGAGAAATTAAAATCCTTGATACAGCAGAACCAACTGGACATTGCAGTTGGACAGATCAGGACCAACTGCACATTGCACATAATCTGCACAAATAAAATTAATAATAAATAATGACCTACATTTGCTCAAACAAGACAAGTTGCCCTGACTAAAGTGGGAACGGTGGAGGAAGTGGCACACACAATGCATTAATGGCTATAACAAAAGGAGCATGTAATTTAAGAGCACAGAGTGAGCTGATGCGGAAAAAGCGAAGAAAAAAAATCACACCTGGTCAACTGCCCTGTGACTGACAGCCCAACTCATTCACTGGGCTGCCAAGGTTCTCATGAAAACCACATTGCAGAAGTTGTCAGATGACATAGACACCTACCTGAAACTACATTTCCAACAAAGCTCTTTCTCATGGCCAATGTTTTGAAACCTGAATCAATAGTTATAAATAAACTAGATCATTCTCACTCTGAAAAAAGGCATTTGTTGTTTTCATGCACATTCTAGGAGGAGTTGTCTCCTTTGTCCATAATATCCTTATCCCAATGTTTCAGTAAAATGCAAAATAGGCTATACATTTTCCATAAAGAGATCATAAAGAGATCAGCCACAACTAAGTGTATGGAGATTACAATAAATTCATATTATTATTATTTCTCTTAGTAGAGGTGTGTTAACTGGATTAAACACTAATCTGGGGATAATAGATGTTGACTTTCTGAGCTCTGGATCACAGAACAAGAAGAGCATTAGTTTTATGGTCACTCTAAAGCATTGGTATTGCTAGCCATATCAGAAAGTCCCCAAGCTCTTATTTTCATTAGTTCCAACTGCCATTTTCAAGTTGAAGGTTTTAGACTTTTACACTTCTGGCCATTTGACCCTAACTACAGCCTATAGCCATCAGTGGCCCTTGAAAGTGCAACAAACCTTACCAAAGGCCTTATTCAATCAAACTCAAAGAGACTGAATGAGGGCTTAACTAATGACTTCCCTTACCTTAAATTATGAGTATACAATTACCCAAAAGTCAACGATGCTACCTAATACAACCAAAACTGTCTCATTCACCTTCCTCATATCAAGTTTTTCAAGTTTTTTTTTCTTGAAAGATGTGCAGTTGCATTGGATCAATCTGCAAACCAGACACTATTTTGATGTATGAATGCTGATTGTTTGTCCTGTCACGTCCTGTCCAATTGCAGATTCAATCATGAAATCTTTAGAAGCCATAGATTTTTTCTCACATTTTCTTAAATTAATTGACGTTTTACAAAAGAAATATTGAGCACAACTCAACTTGAATTTGAACAAGAACAACGAGGGGTGAAATCGTTAAGGGAAACACTACGATTGTCTCAATATCATGACATAAGAAGATAAATGGCAAATACTTCAATCAAATTTTATGATTAACATTTTTTATTCCGTATTTCCTCTCCTCATTTTGATTTCACCATCTCTCCACTCTCTCTTCTATCCGTTTTACCTCCTGAGTGTTATTAGCTATTTCTACCCACCGCTGTCTGTCACCATCCACTGTCTGTCACCCTCCACTGTCAACCCTTTATTCTCTTGAATACCCCATCCTCCTCTTCCTCCCTCCTCCCCATCTCCATCCTCTTTCTCTTCAAACCACCCCATCCTCCCCCTTTCCCTCTCCTCCCCCAGCCTCCCTCGCCCCTCTATCCTCACCCTATACCCGTGCTCCCCCCTCTCTCCCTTGTTGGTTTCCACAGCTGCAGAGAGTGAGGGAAGAGATGACCGACCGGAGAATTGGCCCCTGGGAGAGCAGCGGGACATCCTGGTGCTATTAGGCTCGTGGCTAATAATAGGTGTTTCAGTCCAGGGAGGAGATCAATCAGGGGGAATCATGGGGAATGTTCGGAGCAGCACTTTTACACATCAGCCCAGATGGATGAAATTACACTTGTCTGTTTTTAGTTGCATTACTCCCAAATTGGTTGTCTACTTTTTTTCTCTCTCTCCCTCACGCTTTCACTATTTGCCTCTCCATCCTTTCTCTCTCTCTTTCTCTCTCCCCTCATTCATGTGTCACAGGCCTACTAAATGGATTCGGGCGCTTAGCCACACTCTCCTGCTCGATTCTCTGTCACTTGCATATGGACTCAGATAGGATGACGTGAGGCCTTGTCTTAGGTTGTTTTGCTTCCAAAGATTGGGCTGGGTTATGTGCAATTTTTTTCTTTGTAAAAATGTACATTTTAAATTGTAACAAATAAATATGATTTGATCAGATTCAGGGCACAGTGAAAGGGTAAGTATTGAATACCTGAATAATGTGTAATACATACCCTTATTTCAGTACACATTTGAATGCAACATTGCACCTGTTCTACCACCTATACTTCCAATGTATATGTGTATGAGGACTAAAACAAGATGCTTTCTATGAATAATATCACAGCTCCTGAAATACATTGAATGTAAATTCAGTATTTCCATCTGATTGTATCGAATCTAAATAAAGAGTTCTGAAAATAATGGAATACTGAGTTGTCTTTACTAAGACTGGGCATGTTGTGGCAGTGTGTTCTGTGGTTCTATATATAAACAAACAGTGGTGCATTGGAACCATTGGCACTCCAATGGAACTGAAGACTCTGAGGACACCCCAATGGAACAGAGGACAACTCCAAAAGGCACTATACATTATACATACCAATGGTAGATCCACAACAATGAAGATATACCAATATCAGGGACAAACAAATACACAAAGATGAACATAGACTGACCAGGTGAATCCAGGTGAAAGCTATGATCCCTTATTGATTTCTCTTGTTAAATCCACTTCAATCAGTGTAGATGAAGGGGAGGAGACAGGTTAAAGATGGATTTTTAAGGCTTGAGACAATTGAGACATGGATTGTGTATGTGTGCCATTCAGAAGGTGAATGGGCAAGACAAAATAAGTGCCTTTGAATGGGGTATGGTAGTAGGTGCCAGGCGCACTGGTTTGAGTGTGTCAAGAACTGCAATGCTGCTGGGTTTTTCACGCTCAACAGTTTCCCGTGTATATCAAGAATGGTCCACCACCCAAAGGACATCCAGCCAACTTGACACAACTGTGGGAGGCATTGGAGTCAACATGGGCCAGCATCCCTGCGGAATGCTTTTGACACCCAGTCCATGCCCCGACGAATTGAGGCTGTTCTGAGGGCAAAAGGGGGTGCAACTCAATATTAGGAAGGTGATCCTAATGTTTTGTACACTGTATACATCGTTTCTCCTACCACTAAAGAGGGAGAACTAGCCTACTCTCTTGAGATTCATGACAGTGAATACAGTGAGGGAAAAAAGTATTTGATCCCCTGCAGATTTTGTACGTTTGCCCACTGACAAAGAAATGATCAGTCTATAATTTTAATGGTAGGTTTATTTGAACAGTGAGAGACAGAATAACAACAAAACAATCCAGAAAAACGCATGTCAAAAATGTTATAAATTGATTTGCATTTTAATGAGGGAAATAAGTATTTGATCCCCTCTCAATCAGAAAGATTTCTGGCTCCCAGGTGTCTTTTATACAGGTAACGAGCTGAGATTAGGAGCACACTCTTAAAGGGAGTGCTCCTAATCTCAGCTTGTTACCTGTATAAAAGACACCTGTCCACAGAAGCAATCATTCAATCAGATTCCAAACTCTCCACCATGGCCAAGACCAAAGAGCTCTCCAAGGATGTCAGGGACAAGATTGTAGACCTACACAAGCCTGGAATGGGCTACAAGACCATCGCCAAGCAGCTTGGTGAGAAGGTGACAACAGTTGGTGCTATTATTCGCAAATGGAAGAAACACAAAAGAACTGTCAATCTCCCTCGGCCTGGGGCTCCATGCAAGATCTGACCTCGTGGAGTTGCAATGATCATGAGAACGGTGAGGAATCAGCCCAGAACTACACGGGAGGATCTTGTCAATGATCTCAAGGCAGCTGGGACCATAGTCACCAAGAAAACAATTGGTAACTTTACTACGCCTTGAAGGACTGAAATCCTGCAGCGCCCGCAAGGTCCCCCTGCTCAAGAAAGCACATATACAGGCCCGTCTGAAGTTTGCCAATGAACATCTGAATGATTCAGAGGAGAACTGGGTGAAAGCGTTGTGGTCAGATGAGACCAAAATCGAGCTCTTTGGCATCAACTCAACTCGCCGTGTTTGGAGGAGGAGGAATGCTGCCTATGACCCCAAGAACACCATCCCCACCGTCAAACATGGAGGTGGAAACATTATGCTTTGGGGGTGTTTTTCTGCTAAGGGGACAGGACAACTTCACCGCATCAAAGGGACGATGGAAGGGGCCATGTACCGTCAAATCTCTCACCCTCAGCCAGGGCATTGAAAATGTGTCGTGGATGGGTATTCCAGCATGACAATGACCCAAAACACACAGCCAAGGCAACAAAGGAGTGGCTCAAGAAGAAGCACATTAAGGTCCTGGAGTGGCCTAGCCAGTCTTCAGACCTTAATCCCATAGAACATTTGTGGAGGGAGCTGAAGGTTCGAGTTGCCAAACGTCAGCCTCGTAACCCTAATGACTTGGAGAAGATCTGCAAAGAGGAGTGGGACAAAATCCCTCCTGAGATGTGTGCAAACCTGGTGGCCAACTACAAGAAACGTTTAACCTCTGTGATTGCCAACAAGGGTTTTGCCACCAAGTACTAAGTCATGTTTTGCAGAGGGGTCAAATACTTATTTCCCTCATTAAAATGCAAATCAATTTATAACATTTTTGACATGCGTTTTTCTGGATTTTGTTGTTGTTATTCGGTCTCTCACTGTTCAAATAAACCTACCATTACAATTACAGACTGATCATGTCTTTGTCAGTGGGCAAACATACAAAATCAGCAGGGGATCAAATACTTTTTTCCCTCACTGTATATGCGTGCTATGCCTTGTATCATTTCCAGTTCCCCATGCTCCGACCTTTACAGCATGTTCAGTGACAGCGCGTGTCAGTCAGAGAGGTGAAGTACGGAGGCTGAGAGGGCTCATTTGAAGGCAGTGCATAACAGCCATTTGTGTCACTGATTTCCACCTTTGAAGATTTGACAGCCTGAAATGTTTAGTGTTTACAATAGCTCCCTGGCAACTTGAAGTTTGCAATTTCCCCACTGATGTGTCTCTAGCTGCCAGCGTTTTGATACTGATAACTTAAAGAGACAGAGCCATTGCTTATGTGTGAGTATAGGCTATGTAAGGGGAGCCCAATGATAACTATCGGCTACCATCGTCACACTGGCATGACAATCATGGCGAGAAGGCACTCTGTAAAGTAACTACTCTGAATAGGCTTGCAGGGGGGACGTATTCCACCATTAAGAATCAATAGCGGCCTTCTTTGTCGGGTCTCAATGCCTGCAGAGAGAACCCCTGATTTGGAGATGTTCCTCTGTATCTGATTGCGCAACACGGAGAGAGAGAGAGAGATGTCAGCAACACTGAGAATACTGTCCACAGAAAGAGTCCTTTGACTGAAAGCTTCGGTGACCAGGGGGAGGAAATCAGCGCCCTCTCAGAGAGTGTCTCCTTAGCAACGAGGAGAAAATTAACATTGACATCCTGAGTTCCAAGCGAAACTAAGCTGGTTGAAATTTCCGCGGCGAGCAAAAGTGATGTTCAAAGACAGACACTGCTCCCATCCCATGTCTTCCATTTATATTGAAATTAGTTTTTTCTTTATCTCTGTTGTGTGCTGGAGTGAATACAGAGAGTCTTAATGTAGCATATGTATTTTGCTCATTTTACTGTGTCTCACATTTCCCCGGCTCTCCTCTGTGACTCCGTGTTTGCCTCCCACTGTGGTAAACACGACGTCGCTATGAAAGAGAATGCAACTCAGAGAGCTGAAAACACCACCGCCGAAGAGACAACACTTTTTCTCTCTCTCTCTCACACACACACACACACACACACACACACACACACACACACACACACACACACACACACACACACACACACACACACACACACACACAAACTGTCTCACATCCAGCCAAAGTATTCAGCTCCCTCCCATATTATTATTGCAAACATCCCATAGGGCCTAATGACAGCAGCATCTCCCAGGGTCTCTGAGGTATCCTGCTCTCCTACTGATGCAGGGGCTCATTCTGTCATCACCAAGCATGAAATTCAGTGGTCGGCCGTCTGCCTGGAGAGAGCTTGGCAACGCCGACCAGAAGCGAGTAGTTTTGGTTAACAAAAATGAGACGCAAATTGTGTGCTGCTTGTAGGCCCTATGAAATGGAAGAACAGTGAGGTGCTTCCTCCCATTACAAGCTAGACAGCTAGGCAGGGCGAATAGTGTGGAAGGCAGCTAACGTAAGCGTGAATACATTAAAAAGTAATGAGGAAACATGGAGAAGAGGGTCAGAGGGGCGATCGCTTGGCTCCAGAGGCCTGGCGACGGAGAGCTTTCAGCGGCGTTACGTGATGGGCTTGTCATCCCTGTTTAAAGAGCAAGGGAGAGGTGGAGGTCAACAACGTTACACATAGCAACAGTTGCTAAGACTAGCCATTAGAGGCTTATTCTGTTTTTGTATTATGTACAATTATTGCTATATCTACCTGAGGTAGCTAGTATGAATAGGTGGATAGAAACGTTTTGTATATCAACGATAATCACATTTGTAACAATATCATATAATATGAAATGATCATAATATGCTCAAATACTTCAAGACTATCGAGACCCTATTGTTGACTAAGGGTTAGATAATCAGAATCTTAATCTGGATAATGTATTATCATATCATTAATGGTAATGGAATGATTAAAACAAAGTGAAACAGACATTTTGAATTTGAGGCATAGGCCTATGTCAAATCATACACCAAATTCCTGCCAAACATGTATAAAGCATCACAGATGTGACACAAAACCCCTCCCAAAAATCTTACATTCACCATAAAAATGTAAATCCATTCAGCCTGGCACTTTGATGCCCTTGGCTCCATACATCTAGAAAGTCCTCCCCACAATCCATCACATCATTCATCTAATTCAGACGATCAAACCCAATCAAACACAAGCATCATTCAGCAGCACATAATCTTCAGCATGTAGAGAATCGACAGTGACACACCAAACATCAGTTAGAAGCCAACCGTCCAGTGGCTGCTGTCTCCTCGCCGTCAATCAGCCATCACAGGTCATGCTGCATTGCTTCTAGAAGACGAGGATGAACGTTCTAGAACCTCTCAGTCCCTCCTCAGAACCCTCCCTCTGACATTCAGCTACTGATGAGGCGCTATGGAGTCGCCTAATGGAATGCCATGGCAACGACACCTGGCAAGAGTTCATCCAACCAACCCCTTCTCTTCCCCTCCTCCACCCCCCTACTACCCCTCCCCTCCCCCCACAGAGCTAGCTGAAAACGCTGGAACATATTTCCCTGAGACAGAAAGCTTTCCCTGTGAACAAATAATGGGTACGAGCCAATCTAAATAAAGTGTGGTTTATGAGTTGCGGTCAGAAATGTCTCTCTCTCTCTTTTTTAAAAATGTTCTGCACAAAATGGCTGCCAACTGTTTTTTTCGCCATAGGGTTTGTTGGTTATTATACAAAGCCATTTTTTTCCCCTCGCACAGTGAGACACACAGTCAATAAAAGGCAGCCGGTAGACCAGTAGTCTGCAACTCTCTGGAGAATGGAACAAGCGCCACCCAGGCCAAAACAAACCTGATGTGCCCCTTTACCATTTTTCAACCCTGGCTTCTCAATAATATGTCTATTAGGCTTCTGTGCTGAATAAATCTACTGAAGCGTGGCCTACCGCACTTGTGGTATTAATTAATCAACAAAAGACCCATAGGAGGGGCAGGGTTCACCCGCATCCTATCAGATTCAGATGTTTCGTAAACCTTCAAACTGAACCGTTGTCTGAGAGTTGACCATCAATCAAATCCATTGATGAAGTACTGAAATTGGGTCGTGCTCAGTTTTGGAAGCAGACCATAATCATTCTCTGGGAGCTGCTGCCAGGCAAGAACAGTGTTAATAGTTCTAAAACAGAGCTACAATAGCTACATATTCCACTGTACTTATTTTAGGGTATTTCCTGCTTTGAAAACAAGCACTTGAGAACTGGGTCAACTGGTGTCAGCTAGGCTCCTTAGGGACCAATCAGCAACATCTCAGGAACCAGTGGGAGTCCAAGGACCAGGGGTTGAGGGTCACTGCACTAGAGTCGTCCAGTCAGTGCTTCTGGTCAGACTATTGATGATGATGTCTGAGGTTCCAGCTGCATTCTGTCCTGTCCTTCTCCTCAGTCCATCTCCTTATCTCTTTCTCCTGTTATATCTCTCTCTGGATGACCTTGTTATGTCTGAGCTCCAGCCAGGTGAGTGTGGGGCACAGGAGGTTGGTGGCACCTTAATTGGGGAGAATGGGTTTGTGGTAATGACTTGGGTGGAATAAGTGGAATAGTATCAAATACATCAAACACATGGTTTCCATGTGTTTGATGCCATTCCATTTGCGCCGTTCCGGCCATTACTATGAGCCATCCTCCCCTCAGCAGCCTCCTGTGGTGTGGAGAAGGGTGAGGTTGCCCTTAAACACTGATCTTGGGTCAGTTTTACATTTCCCCCCACTAATGGTTAAGGTTAGGATTGGGGGAGGAGAAGCTGATCCTAGATCTGTACCTAAGGGGAAACTTCACCCCAAAGTGGTGAGTGCTGCTTGGGGAGGAGTCATTTGGGCAGTGGGTCTAGTCTGGTCTGAAAACGTGTGCAAAGAAAGAGACAGTAGCCAGCCAAAATAATGTTGAACAGTTGTTTCCAGGCCTGGAGCGCCTAAGTGGACTAACAGAGTGCCAAGTGCTGTGAGAGAAAGCTCTGTGTTAATGCATCAGGATCAGTTTCATCTGGATTTAATGCAAGAGACATTTTAAATATCTAAACTTAATTTACTGCACACCAATTAACCCATGGTAGACAATAGAGTGGAGAAATAAAGGGCTTCACCTGTAATCTGACCAATGAGAATGAATAGGGGTCTGAGTATATCCTGGCCACTTGATCTGACCAACAAAAACTCCAGTTAAAGGCTTTAACAGGAGCCAAGAGTCGTTCCTGGTCTTATACATTTTACATTTACATTTTAGTCATTTAGCAGACGCTCTTATCCAGAGCGACTTACAGTACTTACATTATTTATGGGGAATCGAACCCACAACCCTGGCGTTGCAAACGCCATGCTCTACCAACTGAGCTACATCCCCTGCCGGCCATTCCCTCCCCTACCCTAGACGACGCTGGGTCAATTGTGCGCCGCCCCATGGGTCTCCCGGTCGCGGCCGGCTACGACAGAGCCTGGATCACATGGTCACGAGAAACATCAGGCACTGAGAGTGACATATCTTGACACAACTTCCAAAACAGGAAACAGAGAAAACCCATGATCCTTGTGTTAACCAAGGGAAGCACAAGAGGCACGAGGCCCTTAGTTGGTAGCAGACTATTTGTCTAAGTCCCCTGCTGATTCGAATACAGCAGCTATCAAGAACTGGCTTAGCAGCCTGTGATTAGTGGGCAGGTCCATGTTATGGTTTGGTCAAGCCCTTCTTCTACTGTACATGTCTCTGGGTATGGAGTGTAAGGACACAAGGCTGCCATTTCTGCTGAGCAGAGAGCTTTCAAGCTACCAGCTCTTGCTAATTCAACTTAAGGGGAAAGGCTCTGAGGCTTTAGGGGCGACCTTGTGTGAGGAATTCTGTTTTTATGGATCTCTGTTAGGATTATTGACCAACACAGACTGAGCCCTTTAAGGATAATTCATTTTTCCATTGCTCAAATGTCTCCAGTGAAGTATGCAGCAGCAAATTATTTATTCTAAATGAAGAGAGCTTTAGGACGTAAAGCCGGGTGGAGATTTAAATTGAGCTGGGGCCGCATTATACTGTGACTCATAAAAAGCTGTGAAAAGCCATACATTGAATAACGTAATAGAGCTACTTCTAATTTGTATATATGTGATCATGCTGCTTTTACCATGATGATATTTCTGCTTTTACGCTCATTTGCACCGGGTGGAAAATACCTGTTTATAGTTATTTGAAGGCCACAGCAATGTGCTGATGACAACAATGTTACTAATACTAAAACATTCTGTCATAGAAGCTTAAAATAAAGTTGAAATTAAGTAGAAGAGGCTATCTATATGGAATGGATGCACAGTAACTTGGACTCAAGTGGCATGGCTTGTCTAAAGACTGCGTGACCCATCTTGGTACATTGACACCCAATATAGTGATAATGTGGAGGCTTATAAAGCAATTAAACACATTTACAGCTGAATTATTGAAGTCAAGCTTCAGCGCTTGATCAAAACGGGGGGAAGGATAATTGGTATAGATCAAGAATCAGCCACCAACCTTTAGACAAAACTCATCCTCCTAAAACTTGAAAGTATTTTACAGGACAGTACTCATCCCCTTCACTCAAAACTCAGTCACAGCAGGAGCCAGACAAGGGGAAAGAGACTTCTTCAAAGGAAAATCAAAACAGATAGATATGGGGACTCTTTTATTCCAACAGACATTAGGCAGTATAATAGATAGTCTGTTGGTCCCTCCAGTATACAGCATATTACACGTTCACTTTAAATGTGTAGATATAGCACTTTGAATGAATTATATTGTGTAGTTTCTGTGTTTTCATGTTTTATGTACCGTCTTTTTAAGCACATGACCAAATGAATTTCTCCATGGTGGGATAATAAAGTTGATCTGAATTTGAATCTGAATCTGATTCATGACTTTGAGTCTCTCAGTAAGAAATTGTACATCATGTGTAATAAGTCGTTTATTTAAGTGGTCTTATATAAATAACAGTAGCAGCTTTTCTAAGTCTAGATTTATGGAGTCTTTAGAGTGTCTGGATAATATCTGGGCAATGTGGCACTCACTCAAAGGCCACTCACACGGGAGCCAAATTATACACACTCATGGATTCATGTATTACAGCTCTGACTAATTTTCTAGATTAATTTTTCCCTGTCCTCTATATCGGGTTTCCCAAACCCCCAGGGTGCACGTTTGGTTTTTTGCCTTAACATTCAAATAACCAACTCATCATCAAGCTTTTATTATTTTAATCAGCTGTGGAGTGCTAGGGCAAAAACCAAAATGTGCACCCAGCGGGGGAAACCCTGCTCTATATAGCATCACATTTGCTTATAAATGATTTGTGCATCTATGAAGGCCTTATGAAGGGTTTATGAGGGCTTCATAAAAACTTTAAGTTGTTGTTAGTTAAAAAAGTTACCAATACATAACGTCTTAAAAGGGGCATGAGGAATAGACCCAAAATAATTGTCATATTCTGACAGGTAACCATTAGTAACTCATCAATAAATCACTAAACAGTGACACTGTGTAGCCAAATGTCTCCCTTTATATGTTGGTGTTCTTCATGTCTGGAAGATGTCAGATTTAGGAGGAGGAATATTAAGTTGTGAAGGATGCTTTTGTTTTTGAGATGTGTTCAGAAAACTCAAGTCGAGACGTCATTTTTACCTTTATATTGGGCAAACACATGGTTATGAGTAGGATGAGGGAAACTCTAAATCCAATCAGGTTTACAGGTTATGCTGTAAGAATACATGTTTGAATTAGAAATAATGTTTACAGTGTGAACTGAAAAGACACTCAACTGCATACCAAATCAAGCCTACTGTCACGACTTCCGCCGAGGCTGCCTCCCCCTCCTTGTTCGGGCAGGCTTCGGCGTTCGTCGTCACCGGCTTACTAACCACTGCCGCTCCATATATCATCATTCCATTTGTCTTGTCTTGTCAATTACACACACCTGGTTCTTATCCCTTCATTAGTCTGTGTATAAGTGTTCCCTCTGCCCCCTTGTCCTTGTGGGTGATTGTTTTATGTGAGTTGAGTGTAGCTCGGTGGAGCTACTCGTACCTTGTATTGCCGGGGTAGATTATTCCCCTGTGCCTGTATTTTGTTGGAGCTATCCAGCGCAACTGTGTACGACGGAATAAACTCTGTATTCTGTGATTTACCCTCCTGCGCCTGACTCCTTCTAATCACACTCATCACACCTACTCTCCCTTTGCAGGGATAATGTTATGCTTTACCTATCTGTGTGTCTGTTTGTCTGTTTTATTTACATTTACATTTTAGTCATTTAGCAGACGCTCTTATCCAGAGCGACTTACAGTTAGTGAGTGCATACATTATTTAAATTTTTTTATGTGTGTGTATGTGCCTGTGTATCAAATCAAATATTATTGGTCGCGTACACATATTTTGCAGATGTTATCGCGGGTGTAGTGAAATGCTTATGTTCCTAGCTCCAACAGTACAGTAATACTTAACAATACAAAACAATACATGCAAATCCCAAAAATATAAAGAAAGGAATTAAGAAATATATAAATATTAGAACGAGCAATGTCAGAGTCCGGAATATAAATACACTATATATACAAAAGTATGTGGACACCCCTTCAAATTAGTGGTTTCGGGTATTTCAGCCACACCAGTTGCTGACAGTTGTATAAAATCGAGCACACAGCCATGCAATCTCCATAGACAAACATTGGGAGTAGAATGGCCTTACTGAAGAGATCAGTGACTTTCAACGTGGCACCGTCATAGGATGCCACCTTTCCAACAAGTCAATTCGTCAAATTTCTGCCCACCTAGAGCTGCCCCGGTCAACTGCTATTATTGTGAAGTGGAAACGTCTAGGAGCAACAACGGCTCAGCCGCGAAGTGGTAGGCCACACAAGCTCACAGAACGGGACCGCCGAGTGCTGAAGCGCGTAAAAATCATCTGTCCTCGGTTGCAACACTCCCTACCGAGTTCCAAACTGCCTCTAGAAGCAACGTCAGCACAATAACTGTTCATTGGGAGCTTCATGAAATGGGTTTCCATGGCCGAGCAGCCGCAAAAAAGCCTAAGATCACCATGCCAAGCGTTGGCTGGAGTTATGTAAAGCTCGCCGCCTTTGGACTCTGGAGCAGTGGAAACACGTTCTCTGGAGTGATGAATCACCCTTCACCATCTGGCAGTCCGAAGGATTAATCTGGGTTTGGCGGATGCCAGGAGAACTCTACCTGCCTGAATGCATAGTCCCAACTGTAAAGTTTGGTGGAGGAGGAATAATGGTCTGGGGCTGTTTTTCATGGTTTGGGTTAGGCCCCTTAGTTCCAGTGAAGGGAAATCTTAACGCTACAGCATACAATGACATTCTAGACGATTCTGTGCTTCCAACTTTGTGGCAACAGTTTGGGGAAGGCCCTTGCCTGTTTCAGCATGACTATGCCCCTGTGCACAAAGCGAGGTCAATGCAGAACTGGTTTGTCAAAATCGGTGTGGAAGAACATGACTGGCCTGCACAGAGCCCTGACCTCAACCCCATCTAACACCTTTGGGATGAATTGGAACGCAGACTGCGAGCCAGGCCTAATCGCCCAACATCAGTGCCTGACCTCACTAATGCTCTTGTGGCTGAATTGAAGCAAGTCCCCGCAGCAATGTTCCAACATCTAGTGGAAAGCCTTCCCAGAAGAGTGGAGGCTGTTATAACAGCAAAGGGGAGACCAACTCCATATAAATGCTCATGATTTTGGATTGAGATGTTCGACAAGCAGGTGTCCACATACTTTTGGTAATGTAGTGTATATAAGTATATGATGGTGTGTATAGACATTATGGACAGCATATGAATAGAAAAGGTGTGTACAGCAGAAGGTATATAGGATGAGCCTTGACTAGAATATAGTATATAAACTCAGCAAAAAAAGATTTTTTTTCAGGACCCTGTCTTTCAAAAATAATTTGTAAAAATCCAAATAACTTCACAGATCTTCATTGTAAAGGGTTTAAACACTGTTTCCCATGCTTGTTCAATGAACCATAAACAATTAATGAACATGCACCTGTGGAACGGACGTTAAGACACTAACAGCTTACAGACGGTAGGCAATTAAGGTCACAGTTACGAAAACTTGGAACACTAAAGAGGCCTTTCTACTGACTCTGAAAAACACCAAAAGAAAGATGCCCAGGGTCCCTGCTCATCTGCGAGAACGTGCCTTAGGCATGCTGCAAGGAGGCATGAGGGCTACAGATGTGGCCAGGGCAATAAATTGCAATGTCCGTACTGTGAGACGCCTAAGACAGAGCTACAGGGAGACAGGACGGACAGCTGATCGTCCTCGCAGTGGCAGACCACGTGTAACAACACCTGCACAGGATCGGTACATCCGAACATCACACCTGCGGGACAGGTACAGGATGGCAACAACAACTGCCCGAGTTACACCAGGAACGCACAATCCCTCCATCAGTGCTCAGACTGTCCTCAATAGGCTGAGAGAGGCTGGACTGAGGGCTTGTAGGCCCTGTTGTAAGGCAGGTCCTCACCAGACATCACCGGCAACAACGTGGCCTATGGGCACAAACCCACCGTCGCTGGACCAGACAGGACTGGCAAAAAGTGCTCTTCACTGACGAGTTGCGGTTTTGTCTCACCAGGGGTGATGGTCGGATTCGCGTTTATCGTCGAAGGAATGAGCGTTACACCGAGGCCTGTACTCTGGAGCGGGATCGATTTGGAGGTGGAAGGTCCGTCATGGTCTGGGGCGGTGTGTTACAGGGAAGACATCCTCCTCCCTCATGTGGTACACTTCCTGCAGGCTCATCCTGACATGACCCTCCAGCATGACAATGTCACCAGCCATTCTGCTCGTTCTGTGCGTGATTTCCTGCAAGACATGAATGTCAGTATTCTGCCATGGCCAGTGAAGAGCCCGGATCTCAATCCCATTGAGCACGTCTGGGACCTGTTGGATCGGAGGGTGAGGGCTAGGGCCATTCCCCATCAGAAATGTCAGGGAACTTGCAGGTGCCTTGGTGGAAGAGTGGGGTAACATCTCACAGCAAGAACTGGCAAATCTGGTGCAGTCCAATCGGAGGAGATGCACTGCAGTACTTAATGCAGCTGGTGGCCACACCAGATACTGACTGTTACTTTTTATTTTGACCCCCCCTTTGTTCAGGGACACATTATTCCATTTCTGTTAGTCACATGTCTGTGGAACTTGTTCAGTTTATGTCTCAGTTGTTGAATCTTGTTATGTTCATACAAATATTTACACATGTTAAGTTTGCTGAAAATAAACGCAGTTGACAGTGAGAGGACGTTTCTGTTTCTGTTGAGTTTCATATGAAGAGGGTAAAACAGTATGTAAACATGATTAAAGTGACCAGTGTTCAATAACTATGTACATAGGGCAGCAGTCTCTAAGGTGCAGAGTTGGGTACCGGGTGGTAGCCGGCTAGTAACAGTGACTAAAGTTCAGGGCTGGTGTGGGCGTGTGTGTCTGTGTGTGTGTGTGATCACCGGCATGTCTGTGGTTTCTAAGCGTAGTGGGACCTCTGCCACGGGGTCTGCAGCAGCCAGGTGTAAAGAACCACCATGTTCACTCTGAAGGAGGCAGAACTGTTAATAAGCATTAAAAACCTATAATCATCTGGACCAAACTCCCAGAGATAATGCTTATCACATGCCCTCCACTAGCACCACCTTTACCTTAGCCTCTGCCGAGTCCCCAACAACCGGATGTTCTGCTTTTGGACGTTAACAAGGCGACACTCCATCTTAACTCCTCCTCCACATTTACTGGATTGGTTGAACAGTGCAGAAGATAACTTTCTCTGACAGTTTTTCTTCTTCTTGTCAAGACCAGTTTGTAGGGGATCTACACTGAACAAAAATATAAAACGCAACATGTAAAGTGTTGGTCCCATGAAATGTTCCATACACACAAAAAAAGCTTTTTTATCTCAAATGTTTGGCACAAATTTGTTTACATCCCTGTTAGTGAGCATTTATCCTTTGCCAAGATAATCCATCCACCTGACAGGTGTGGCATATCAAGAAGCTGATTAAACCGCATGATCATTACACAGGTGCACCTTGTGCGGGGGACAATAAAAGGCCACTCTAAAATGTGCCGTTTTGTCACACAACACAATGCCACAGATGTCTCAAGTTGAGGGAGCGTACAATTGGCATGCTGACTGCAGGAATGTCCACCAGAGCTGTTGCCAGAGAACTTAATGTTCATTTCTCTACCAGAAGCTGCCTCCAACGTTGTGTTAGAGAATTTGGCAGTACATCCAACCAGCCTCACAACCGCAGACCACGTGTATGGCGTTGTGTGAGCGAGCCGTTTGCTGATGTCAACGTTGTGAACCCCATGATAGCGGTGAAGTTATGGTATGGGCAAGCATAAGCTACAGACAATGAACACAATTGCATTTTTTATTGATGGCAATTTGAATGCACAGAGATGCTGTGACGAGATCCTGAGGCCCATTGTCGTGCCATTCATCTGCCGCCATCACCTCATGTTTCAGCATGATAATGCACAGCCCCATGTCGCAAGGATCAGTACACAATTCCTGGAAGCTGAAAATGTCCCAGTTCTTCCATGGCCTGCATTCTCACCAGACATGTCACCCATTGAGCATGTTTGGGATGCTCTGGATCGACGTGTACCCGCCAATATCCAGCAACTTTGCACAGACATCGAAGCGGAGTGGGACAACATTCCACAGGCCACAATAAACAGCCTGATCAACTCTATGCAAAGGAGATGTGTTGCGCTGCATGACGTAAATGGTGGTCACACCAGATACTGACTGTTTATGATCCATGTCCCTACTATTTTTTAAAGGTATCTTTGACCAACAGATGCATATCTGTATTCCCAGTCATGTGAAATCTATAGATTAGGGACTAATGCATTTATTTCAATTGACTGATTTCTTTATATGAACTGTAACTCAGTAAAATCTTTGAAATTGTAGCATGTTGCGTTGATATTTTTGTTCAGTGTAGTTTCAGGCATTTCTTTTACTTCTGCTATGTTAGTTTACCTTCACCATAACCACAGCCCAGCCAGCCACACTCTCACAGAGGCCAGGGAGGACAAGGCCTTTTTGGACTACAAAATGCATCCTTCCTTCCTCCTTTCCCTTGAACGAATCACTGATCCAGTACGGTTGGATAGGTGGAAGCAAGGGTTTCTCTACAGGTTATGTAGGGATTTTATTACAGGCAAGAGGAAGGAATTATGAATATTCTAACATGTGTAGAGGGAAGGCGAGGAGAGGGAGAGGTTAGTATGGAAGACAAAGGACAGAATGGAGGAAGAAAAAAAGAGGAGGGTGAGAAAGAAAGATAATGAAGGGATCATCTCTGAAAAGGAGCAGCACAGAAACATAGGCAAGAGGGCGAAATCACATATTTACATGTCATATTATGAGACAATTCAAACTGCTTACACGCTTGGCCAATATGTACAAAGGGGCAAATGGCTGAAGGGGAGAGCTGATCTCAGTCACAATGACAGGTACCCCATGCACACGCTCAGTCGCTCACACTAACCTGAGATTGGGATTTATTAGCTTTCAGTACAAAATTAAACAAAAAATGTCTTACATAACTACCTCAAAACGACCTTCATAAATTATCAGGCATTAGCAGATGCTTCTGGTGTTCACAGCCTCACTCCAAGAATGCGTCCCAAATGGCACCCTATTCCCTATGTAGTGCACTACTTTTACCAGGGCCCATAGGACTCTGGTCAAAACTAGTGCACGATATAGGGAATAGTGTGCAATTTGGGATGCAAGCCATCCCCTTCCTATTAGAGGAGGCGTGGACAGCAAGCACCAGGGGACAAACATCACTCTGTCCACTTGATTACAACAAATGAATACATCGCTAGGCACGAGATGGGAGAAGGAGAAACCCCTTTTTCACAATTTATTTATACAGTAAACGAATCGGAGCAAATCAAGTACATCTTTGTGAGTGAGTGATTTTGGCGTCTCTGCTGGAGCACCAACGGCAACAGCAGTAGTTACACTACCACATTTTCTGACTTGCTCATTCAAACTTTGTTTTACAGTCCTGACACGCACTCAAGACAAGCAGCTAAAGTGCTGCCTAATAAATATCTCCCAATTTTTTATGCCCGCTTTGAGGTAGCCTTAATTATCCAGCCACTGCACGCACTCCCCAATGGCATATGTCCCGAGGAGAGCCAAAAATAACACTGCCATGAAAGAAGACGGAGAGGGGAAGAAGAAGAAGAAGAAGAAGAAGGAGGGGGGGGGGGGGGGGGGGTAACGGTAGAGCGGGCCACAGGTTTTTCTCAGATATTCAATTAATGTGAGCATGAAGAGTGGAGCAGCAGGCAGACCTGGGTCTCTGGTTCTCTGGTTCTCTGGTTCTCTGGGTCTCTGGTCCTCAGGTCCTCAGGTCCTCTGGTTCTCTGGTTCTCTGGTCCTCTGGTCCTCTGGTCCTCTGGGTCTCTGGGTCTCTGGTCCTCTGGTCCTATGGGTCTCTGGGTCTCTGGTCCTCTGGGTCTCTGGTCCTCTGGTTCTCTGGGTCTCTGGTCCTCTTGGTCTCTGGGTCTCTGGTCCTCTAGTCACCTGGTCCTCTGGGTCTCTGGCTCTCTGGGTCTCTGGGTCTATGGTTCTCTGGGTCTCTGGGTCTCTGGTCCTCTGGTCCTCTGGGTCTCTGGGTCTCTGGTTCTCTTGTTCTCTTGTTCTCTGGTCCTCTGGGTCTCTGGGTCTCTGGTCCTCTGGGTCTCTGGTCCTCTGGGTCTCTGGTCATCTGGGTCTCTGGGTCTCTGGGTCTCTGGTCCTCTGGGTCTCTGGTCCTCTGGTCCTCTGGGTCTCTGGTCCTCTGGTCCTCTGGGTCTCTGGTTCTCTTGTTCTCTGGTCCTCTGGTCCTCTGGGTCTCTGGTCCTCTGGTCCTCTGGGTCTCTGGGTCTCTGGGTCTCTGGTTCTCTGGTCTCTGGGTCTCTGGTCCTCTAGTCACCTGGTCCTCTGGTCCTCTGGGTCTCTGGGTCTCTGGTCCTCTGGGTCTCTGGTCATCTGGGTCTCTGGTCCTCTGGGTCTCTGGTCCTCTGGTCCTCTGGGTCTCTGGTTCTCTGGTCCTCTGGGTCTCTGGGTCTCTGGGTCTCTGGTCCTCTGGGTCGCTGGTCATCTGGGTCTCTGGTCCTCTGGGTCTCTGGGTCTCTGGTCCTCTGGGTCTCTGGGTCTCTGGTCCTCTGGGTCTCTGGTCCTCTGGTCCTCTGGTCCTCTGGGTCTCTGGGTCTCTGGGTCTCTGGTTCTCTGGGTCTAGGGTCTCTGGTCATCTGGGTCTCTGGTCATCTGGTCATCTGGGTCGCTGTGTCTCTGTGTCTCTGGTCCTCTGGGTCTCTGGGTCTCTGGGTCTCTGGGTCTGTAGGCCTCTGGTCCTCTGGGTCTCTGGGTCTCTGGGACTCTGGGTCTCTGGTCCTTTGGTCATCTGGGTCTCTGGTCATCTGGGTCTCTGTGTCTCTGGTCCTCTGGGTCTCTGGGTTTCTGGGTCTCTGGGTTTCTGGGTCTCTGGGTCTCTGGTCTCTGCTGGGGTCCCAGAGGAGTGCATTAGAGGCCAGGGCCTGAGGCAGTGGTGAGAGGGAGGTGGGCAGAGCCACCTGTGAAGACAGAGAGAGAGAGAGAGAGAGAGAAGGAGAGGGAAAGAGAGAAAGAGAGAGGATAATGTGTAGTGTTCATTGTGACAGGGGCATTTGTCAGCTGGTGCTGGAGGCCTGGTAGGTCAATGGTGGTGGAGGAGGAAGAGGTGGAGGTTTGAGCAGGTCCATTAGCACAAGCGACTGGGTCCAGCAGGCAGCAGCGGTGAGGAAACAGGCAATAAGTTAGTATGGAGGATCTGGAGCTCAGAGGGGATGCAATCAGGCACGATCACACTCCTCCACACACCTGTAACAATGTCTCTCTCTCTCTCTCTCTCTCTCTCTCTCTCTCTCTCTCTCTCTCTCTCTCTCTCTCTCTCTCTCTCTCTCTCTCTCTCTCTCTCTCTCTCTCTCTCTCTCTCTCTCTCTCTCTCTCTCTCTCTCTCTCTCTCTCTCTCTCTCTCTCTCTCTCTCTCTCTCTCTCTCTCTCTCTCTCTCTCTCTCTCTCTCTCTCTCTCTCTCTCTCTCTCTCTCTCTCTCTCTCTCTCTCTCTCTCTCTCTCTCTCTGCACATACATGCAACATGGTATATTCCTCCATTGTAATTTGCACATCCACATCCTAAGAGACATTCAAAATCCATCATCAACTCACATTTTCAGGCCAACCACAGAGTTGACAGCTTTCCAGACTCCAAAAGCTTGTCAAATATATCTTTACCCTCACAATATTCCAGAATGTTACTCTAATTGACAAAATCACTGCAGTTGGTCTAGACTAGACATGACATCACTCAGCAAGACTGCAGGTAGTTCTAATCATTACAAATAACCATGGTAAAGGTTAGTTCCATGATTGGTTCACAAGACGGCATCTGTAAGAGATTTAGTCTGAGAGAAGAATATCCTATCATGAATACACAATGATTTCAACCAGGGTTAAGGTCATATCATATCAGACAATTCAGGAGCTGATCTGAAAATCTAATCCTCCAACTGAAAAATCTTGATTGAAAATAAATGGCAATTTTTGTATCTTAACTCCAGTGGTGGAAAATGTACTCAATTGTCATACTTGAGTAAGAGTAAAGATACATTAATGGAAAATGACTCCTCAAGTAAACGTGAAAGTCACCCAGTAAAATACTACTTGAGTAAAAGTCTTAAAGTATCTGGTATTAAATGTACTTAAGTACAGCGGTGGAAAAAGTACTGAATTGTCATGCTTAAGTAATCAAATTACTTATATTAAGCTAACCAGACGGCACAATTTTATTTTTAATTTACTGACAGTCAGGGGCACACTCGAACACGCAGACATAATTTACAAACGCAGTATGTGTTTAGTGACAATAATAATAATAATAATAATAATACATGTAATTTCAAGCGCTTTTCACGACACCCAGTCACTTTACATACACAAGAAAACCTGCAGGATAAAAAGCTATAAAATCACATATTAAATAAAAGTAAGTGTATAACAGTACACTAAACATGATGACAGACTAACCAGGGAGAACACTAAACATGATGACAGACTAACCATGGAGAACACTAAACATGATGACAGACTAACCAGGGAGAACACTAAACATGATGACAGACTAACCAGGGAGAACACTAAACATGATGACAGACTAACCATGGAGAACACTAAACATGATGACAGACTAACCATGGAGAACACTAAACATGATGACAGACTAACCATGGAGAACACTAAACAATGATGACAGACTACCCAGGGAGAACACTAAACATGATGACAGACTAACCAGGGAGAACACTAAACATGATGACAGACTACCCAGGGAGAACACTAAACATGATGACAGACTACCCAGGGAGAACACTAAACATGATGACAGACTAACCAGGGAGAACACTAAACATGATGACAGACTAACCAGGGAGAACACTAAACATGATGACAGACTAACCAGGGAGAACACTAAACATGATGACAGACTAACCAGGGAGAACACTAAACATGATGACAGACTAACCAGGGAGAACACTAAACATGATGACAGACTAACCATGGAGAACACTAAACATAAGGACCGACTAACCATGGAGAACACTAAACATGATGACAGACTACCCAGGGAGAACACTAAACATGATGACAGACTAACCATGGAGAACACTAAACATGATGACAGACTAACCATGGAGAACACTAAACATGATGACAGACTAACCAGGGAGAACACTAAACATGATGACAGACTAACCATGGAGAACACTAAACATGATGACAGACTGACCAGGGAGAACACTAAACATGATGACAGACTAACCATGGAGAACACTAAACATGATGACAGACTAACCAGGGAGAACACTAAACATGATGACAGACTAACCATGGAGAACACTAAACATGATGACAGACTAACCATGGAGAACACTAAACAATGATGACAGACCAACCATGGAGAACACTAAACATGTTTGTTTGTTTCAAAGTGGTAGGCATGTTGTGTTTAATTCCAACAAAATAGGAAAAATGCCAAGGGGGGTGAATACTTTCACAAGCCACTGTATGTGGGCGCCAGTCCATTGAGTGCCTTGTAGGTGAGCATGAGCAATTTGAAGATTATCCTGTATTGAACTGGGAGCCAGTGGAGTTTGATGAGGGTGGGGGTGATGTGAGTGTGAGGACTTGTGCAGCTGAATTTGGAATATGTTGAAGTCTGTCCAGTGTTTTGGCAGGGAGTCCGTAGAGAATGGCGTTGCAGTAATCCAGGTGTGATAAAGGCGTGAATGAGGGTTTCAGCAGTGGGGTCAGTGAGAGAGGGTCTGAGACGTGAGGTGTTTTTGAGGTGGAAGAAGGCTGACTTGGTGATGTTCCAGATGTGGGGTTCAAATGTCAGAGTGGGGTCAAATGTAACATCAAGGTTCCTGACTGTGGCGTTAGAGTGGATGGTGCAGCTGTCGATTTTCATGTTGAGTTGACCCAGTCATAGTAAGTCCACCAGATCAGAGGCAGTAGGGATGACAATGCGTTATATTGATAGGTGTGTGAATTGGACCATATTGCTGTCCTGTCTGAGCATTCAAAATGTAACGAGACCTTTTGAGTGTCAGGGAAAATGTATGGGAGTAAAAAGTACATCATTTCTTTAGGAATGTAGGAGTAAAAGTAAAAGTTGTCAAAAATGTAAATACTAAAGTACAGATACCCCAAAAAATGACTTAAGTAGTACTTCAAAGTATTTTTACTTACTCAATTCCAGTATCTCCTGAACTAACTGAATTGAAAATGAATTGACCTCAACCATGCAGGTTTCAGCCTCAAGAAATGAAGAAGAGGTGTCCTGGGTGAAAGTTAGGCTCAGCCAAAACAGAATGTAAACAGATTCTGGCACACAGTCTTTTGGGGTTTTTCCTCCCTCCATTGCTCAGAGGGATGTTGGACGCTTCAGTGTCAGCCACACTGTTATTTCTCTAATCCTAAACAGATTCGCTTCTGCCACCAGAGAAACTCAGAGGCTGGGTGGCTCCGCGGCGCTCTCTCCGCAGAGCCCATTAATCGGCTACATATGTTGATAAGTTATGGGATGGATTAGGAGCGACGTATGAGGTCCTCATGGCCTAGCTGTAATTGCTGGTGGCATTCGGGGACACATTTCTAACAACCAGAGAGAATTTATCCACGTTGTTCTCACTTTTACAGCCTGAACCGGGGAGGGGTTAGTTGTCAGTCAATCACACAGCCCATCCCAGAGAGACAAGTCAATGGCTTCTCTGATGAAACCGTTAAAACCAAAGCAACCCATGTAAAAGACTCAAAGTATAATTATCAAACTTATAGCTGCTTATTAAGATGAGGAGAGAACAAGGCAATGTGTTGTTTCTGTTCCCAAGGACTGTAAATAAGTGGAGCTGTGTGGCGTCGTGGCCAGGGAGAAAGATACATAATCTGGAATAGATAGATGGAGGGGGAGAAAGGTGGAGAGAGGGAGAGAGAGAGAGAGAGAAGAGAGAGAGAAGAGATAGGAGAGAGCGAAAGATGGAGAGAGGGAGAAAGAGTGAAAGATCAACCACATTTTCTGACATTTTCTCCGTCCCAGTCTCAAATCTCTGGAAGACTGAAACAGGTTTCCCTCAATAATTTCCCTGTATTTAGCGCCATCCATCATTCCTTCAATTCTGACCAGTTTCCCAGTCCCTGCCAATGAAAAACATCCCCACAGCATGATGCTGCCACCACCATGCTTCACTGTGGAGATGGTGTTCTCGGGGTGATGAGAGGTGTTGGATTTGCGCCAGACATAGGTTTTTCCAAAAAGCTAAATTTTAGTCTCATCTGACCAGAGTACCTTCTTCCATATGTTTGGGGAGTCTCCCACATGCCTTTACAGAAGATAACCCTATTTGGTAAAAGACCAAGTCCATATTATGGCAAGAACAGCTCAAATAAGCAAAGAGAAACGACAGTCCATCATTACTTTAAGACGTGCAGTCGCAAAGACCATCAAGCGCTATGATGAAACTGGCTCTCATGAAGACCGCCACAGGAATGGAAGACCCAGAGTCATTAGCCTCAGAAATTGCAGCCCAAATAAATGCTTCACAGAGTTCAAGTAACAGACATATCTCAACATCAACTGTTCAGAGGGGACTGTGAATCAGGCCTTCATGGTCGAATTTCTGCAAAGAAACCACTACTAAAGGATACCAATAAGAAGAAGAGACTTGCTTGGGCCAAGAAACATGAGCAATGGACATTTGACTGGTGGAAATGTGTCCTCTGGTCTGGAGTCCAAATTTGAGACACAGTGTGGGTGAACGGATGATCTCCGCATGTGTATTTCCCACCGTAAAGCATGGAGGAAGAGGTGTGATGGTGTGGGGGTGCTTTGCTGGTGACACTGTCTGTGATTTATTTAGAATTCAAGGCACACTTAACCAGCATGGCTACGACAGCATTCTGCAGCGATACGCCATCCCATCTGGTTTGGGCTTAGTGGGACTAGCATTTGTTTTTCAACAGGACAATGACCCAACACACCTCCAGGCTGTGTAAGGGCTATTTTACTAAGAAGGAGAGTGATGGAGTGCTGCATCAGATGACCTGGCCTCCACAATCCCCCGACTTCAACCAAATTAAAAGGGAAAAGCATTCCAGGTGAAGCTGGTTGAGAGAATGCCAAGAGTGTGCAAAGCTGTCATCAAGGCAAAGGGTGGCTATTTGAAGAATCTCAAATATAAAATATACTTTGATTTGTTTAACACTTTTTTGGTTACTACATGATTCCATATGTGTTATTTCATAGTTTTGATGTCTTCACTATTTTTCTACAATGTAGAATATAGTACAAATAAAGAAAAACCCTGGAATGAGTAGGTGTTCTAAAACCTTTGACCGGTAGTGTATGTGTGTGTGTGTCTGTGGGTGTGTGTCTGTGGGTGTGTGTCTGTGCGTGTCTGTATGTGTGTGTGTGTCTGTGTGTGTCTTTCTGTGTGTGTCTGTGTCTGTATGTGTGTGTCTGTATGTGTGTGTCTGTATGTGTGTGTGTGTGTGTGTGTGTGTGTGTGTGTGTGTGTGTGTGTGTGTGTGTGTGTGTGTGTATCTACCATATCGGGGTGGGGTAAGTTCTCTGAAACACAGTCACCAGCTGTAAGGCCTGCTCTGCCTCTGTCATTTGTGCAAAGGGAACCGGGTGAAAAGTGACCCAAATTATCCAATAATTCAGTGTGTGTGTGTGCCTGTCCCATTGGGTGGGGTGGGGTGGGGGGGTAGCCTACTTCAGGAAAAAAAATTACACCCATGCACACATGTCCAGAGAAACCACAGAGTGGATCACGCACTGGGAGAGGGTTAGCTACAGATCCCTCTGAGACAGGCACATGGAGAGATCCTGCACCCAGAGAGAAGCACTGTCTCTGGGCAGGGGGTGGAGGGGATGGAGGGGGGGGTGGAGGGTTGTAAACAATGGGAGCGTTTCATAGACGCCAGTCTCAGAGGCCTGGGGCGTAGGAGATCAGCCGTCCAGACAGACAGACAGACAGACAGACGAGGCTGTGGCTGCCCAGTGCCCACTGGCCTTTAAGTGCTAATAAAAGGCAGTTAATAGGAAAATGTGCAAATGCGTAAAAAAGGCGGTTCGGAGACAACTTGATTTTGAGAGGTAGACTGGAGTTTGTTACGCCACACAGTGACAAATTGCTTGTTATCATGCTTGAGAAGTGTTCATCTGCTTTTTTGTAACATAGTTGTTTCATATTGAGTTGTAACAGTTATTTTATACTGAGCTGTTTTACCATCAAGTCATATCATAATACATGCCATTTGACTCTTTCATCCAATGTGACTTACAGTCATGCGTACATACATTTTTCGTATGGGTGGCCCCGGGAATCGAACCCACAACCCTGGCCGTGCAAGCACCATGCTCTACCAACGGAGCTACAGAGGACCAAAGTGCTTACAGTAGATATGAAGACGTTAATGGGGAAAAGAAGGCGGAGCCCCGTGAAATCATCAATCCCCTTTTACCTTCTGTATCAAGCACACTGATCAGAACTATTTGAGGTGATTGTGATTATCAATTATATATTATTATTCTATTTGAGTTTAGTGTCCACAATCATTTTGACATGGAGGGCTAACCTCTTAGCACAGTGATCCCTGTAGCGTGTAGCGTGTAGTGTGCGTCCCAAATGGCCCCCTATTCCCTATGTAGTGCACTACTTTTAGTAGTGCATTATATAGGGAATAGGGTGCCTTTTAGTAGTGTATTATATAGGGAATAGGGTGCCATTTGGAACACATTCCACACTGTGTGGTGTTACTAGCAGCCACATTTTAAAATGCCCACTATCCCAGATTTCGGATATCCACATAATGGTGGAGTGTATAGTGTTTTATAGAGAGAGGTCAACTCAAAGTTACATCATTGCAAACTCTTTATGGTCTCTTCAACAGTGTTGAAAGCCTTTCAAATGCTTGTACATTACAACACGAGGGTTCATATCGGGGGGCTTCAGTTAAATACAGTAGAACATCTGTTTAATAGGACAGTATGTAGGTCCTACAACCAAGCAGGAGCAATTTCAACTCTAATTGTAAAACAGTATTTCTCCCTTTTACAGACGCCACAAATACCCACATATTGAATCAGTGCATGAAATTATACAAAATATTTAAATATTTACATATCTGAGATTATATTGTAATTCAAGGAAGAGAAATCCTACAGTTCCTTTGCGAAAGTACCAAACGAACACAGTACTCTTACATTTGTACTATACGACCACAGAGTCAGAAATCATCTTAATCGTATGGATCAATCTCCAGTCAGCATTTCCACGGTGCGGTCCAATGCAATGCACTCCAGTTCCCCCTTTGCAACTGTCGAGATCAGAGTGCCGCCCGCCATATCACAACACCCCCGCAATCCCAGACTGCCCCTCTCTGATCAAAGGTACAGCGTGTTTGTTCACACAGCCTGTTACTATGATAAAGGGGGTCCCTGTTACAATTAGGGGAAGTTGTACTTGGCGTTTTTGCTTTCTTCCCCTCCAGATATAATGGTCACTGGTCAGACGCTGCCGGACAAAAGAGCTCTGACCTCAGTTTGACTCTAATGATGCCGTCTTGACCTCCGGCATTTTTCTCTAAGTGATGAGTTCCATATATGTATCTTTGAGGAAGGGAGCATCTATCTATGTTGAATGATGTTACAGCAGTTAGTTGTTGTTGTCCTCCACCACCACTACAGCCCTACAGGATTGCTGTATCCATGGGAACATACACAGCCCCACAACCCCCCTCTCCTCCCCAGTCACCCCACCTCTCCTCTCCTCCCCTGTCAACCCACCTCCCCTCTCCTCCCCGTTACCCCACCTCCCCTCCCCTCTTCTCTCCAGTCACCCCACCTCCCCTCTCCTCCCCAGTCACCCCACCTCCCCCTCCCCTCCCCAGTCACTCCCCCTCCCCTCCCCAGTCACCCCACCTCTCCTCCCCAGTCACCCCACCTCCCCTCCCCAGTCACCCCACCTCCCCTCCCCAGTCACCCCACCTCCCTTCCCTAGTCACCCACCTCCCCAGTCACCCCACCTCCACTCTCCTCCCTAGTCACCCCCCTTCCCCTCTCCTCTTCCTGCTATCTGCAGGGCCAATCTAAAGCCTTGCAATTATGATTCCTGTACTCAGTGTATTCCAGGCCGATTTAGAACATCAACACCATCAATCACCCAGGCAGTGGGGCCGAGCAGCTGGCTGAACCTCTGCTGTCTGTCCGCAAGGCCTATTTGTCATCCGGGGCACGTCTGATTCTCACGCTCCCCCCTTCCCCTCTGTCTCACCCCTCATGACTACTACTACCCCTCTCTCTCACCCCTCATGACTACTACCCCTCTCTCTCACCCCTCATGACTACTACCCCTCTCTCTCACCCCTCATGACTACTACCCCTCTATCTCACCCCTCATGACTACTACCCCTCTCTCTCACCCCTCATGACTACTACCCCTCTCTCTCACCCCTCATGACTACTACCCCTCTATCTCACCCCTCATGACTACTACCCCTCTATCTCACCCCTCATGACTACTACCCCCCCATCCCTTTCCCCTCTGCCTCACCAGTCTACTATCCCAGTAATGTCTGTAGTACTGCCCCTATGGACACATTTATCAAACCAGCGACTGCTGCTTTCTCTAGTGGCTCTCTGTCTAAGAGGTGCTCCTCTCTGTCTTCTGCTGTCTGCTGACTGTGTGATTGTACCCAGGATGTTGAAAATATACTGAACAAAAATATAAAACGCAACATGCAACAATTTCAACGATTTTACTGAGTTACAGTTCATATAAGGAAATCAGTCAATTAAAATACACTAATTAGGCCCTAATATATGGATTTCAGGGGCGCAGCCATGGGTGGGCCTGGGGGGGCATAGGTCCACCAACTGGGGAGCCAGGCCCAGCCAATCAGAATGAGTTTTTCCTCACTAAAGAGCTTTATTACAAACAGAAATACTCCTCAGTTTCATCAGCTGTCCAGGTGGCTGGTCTCAACGACATTGGAGGTGGCTTATGGTAAAGAAATGAACATCCAATTCTCTGGCATCTGCTCGGGTGGACATTCCTGCAGTCAGCATGCCAAATGCACGCTCCTTCAAAACTTGAGACATCTGTGGCATTGTGTTGTGTGACAAAACTGCACATTTTAGAATGGCCTTTTATTGTCCCCAGCACAAGGTGCAACTGTGTAATGATCATGCTGTTTAATCAGCTTCCTGATATGCCACACCTGTCAGGTGGATGGATTACAGTATCTTGGTAAAGGAGAAATGCTAAATAACAGGGATCTAAACACATTTTTGCACAAAAAAGCTTTTTGTGCGCATGGAACATTTCTGGGATCTTTAATTTCAGCTCAGGAAACATGGGACCAACACTTTACATGTTGCGTTATATTTTTGTTCAGTATAGTTCACTTTTCCTTTTTTTGTTTACTGTGGTGGGTCATTGTACAAAAAACACAATGTTGCTTACAAATGAACAAACAAATAAACACTTAACAGAAAAACTATGAGTCATAGCCACAGGTCCATAAAATGCTGTCTAAGATGGTTACCACACTCATATAACATAAACACAAATATTTGCATTTATGGATGCTCCAGGGAAAAAAGTTAGCCTATTTCTACTTTAAGACCACATACACTCTAATTCTAGAGTAGAATGGAGTTTATATGTCAATAAAAACTATGGACACGGTCAATAAAGAGGTATGTTTGTCATGAACCGACAACACGGGGGCATTATGCTGTAGCTACTAAATGTCACCAATTCTTTCTAGCACACAATCGTCCAGTCTGTTGTATTCATGACTGTGTCACAGCAAGCACGGAAAGTGCATTAAATCAGAACTACCTTTTCAATATCACTGCACAATGCAGTTGCCAGAACTACGAGGAGAGGAACTGTAGCTTTCCACTCACACAGAGTGGCGCAGAGCCCTCCCGCAGGAATTATCACTGTGAATTATCACTGTGAATTATCACTGTGAATCATTGTACTGTTTGTTTGTGTCAAATCATAAGGGATGGGTTGCCAACTGGCGATTTGACACGGATATCAAACGTAATTAATTCAGTCACACGCACACAGAAAGCCCGTCAATGTCAAAACAAAACGTCTGATGTCATGGATGGATGGATGTGTCATCAATTTCCCCCTTGACCCCCATGTATGGCCTTGGATGTGTCCCAAATGGCACACTATATGACCAGGGCCCATAGGGAAGTAGTGCACTATATAAAGAATAGGCTGCCATTTGGGACGCAGGCCTTGTGTTCTACAGGACCTTCCTCCTCAACCCACTACAGCCAGCTGAGAGGAGCCTGCCCTGGGGGCAGAAAGAAGGACATATTTGTACAAACACCCCAAATGAAAGTCTAGGCTTGTTCCACTGCCTTCAGCTCTGCCTTGGAAACAAGTGCAGCACAGTGCTAGGAGTGTGTCTGTTGGACTAGACTGGTCACGCTATCTCTTCCAAGCCCCCAACAGACACTGTCCCAGCTCCCCAGACAGCCAGCTGCAGAAGTGCCTGGGGTATACAATCAGGAGAGGGTCAGCATCATAGAGGCCAATAAGGATATAAGTGGATGTGTGGTGTGTGTGTGTGTGTGTGTGTGTGTGTGTGTGTGTGTGTGTGTGTGTGTGTGTGTGTGGGGTGAGATAAGGGCTTGGACACTAGAGAAAATTCCATTCTGCTGCTGTCTTTTACACCTATCCCCCCACCCCCCACTAACTAATAACTGTAGGTTGATATTTACTACTCCTTATGGAAAGTGTGTTGGACATGTGAAAGTGACCAATTGAAATCATCCACTCACTCATCCTCAACACTGATTTCACAGGTAGTATTTTGTATATCAAGGTAAATATACAACTTTCAACTGAACCAGAGATTAAATATGCCTAAATTACACAGTATCAGAATTGGCGTTTTAATATTTTGAATGAAAATGAATTCAAACGCTAACAGAACAATTTCCACAACTTGGATCACTTGGTCTCACACAACTTTATTTGCCTGTAAATTTTCTAACATCCCATTCAAAAAGTAAAAAGTTTGATTCTAAACTGTTTAATAGCCAGAATAGAGTAATAGAGTAAAGGGAAACAGCTGCCAGGCATACAGTACATGAGAAGAATGAATGAAAATAATGTGTCCAATAACAGAAATACATGGAGCTCTTCCAAATGGGACTGTGCTCAGCTGATTCAACTACCCTTAACACAGGCAAGCATTTCATAGGCCTATTAAGGTATAATAAAAATTATCAAATGCCCAAAATAAAATGTGTTTGTTTTGGAGAATATGATTGATATCTTATTTTCTAAATCAATGTATATTTTGACCTATCCAATCGACTTTTTGTCAAATATACAAAAACATTGACTATCTAACCTCCAACTGTGTATTTGTTGGCATTCAGTTAAACTACGAGAGAAGTAGCCTAAGTCAAGATTTATTTTGGGAGTGGGAAGAGTAAAATTATAATAAGCATAAATTGGACCCTTGGCATTCTCCTTTCTTTGAAAAGCCTTAATGACAAATAACCACTTTCCCTTCCACCTCCTAGTGTTTCAGCTGCAGTCTACCCAGGGTGCTCTGGCCTGCCTAAACGCTTGTCATTGGCTGAGCCGTTTAAGCTTCGCCTTCGGCCATACTCTCGAAAATGATTCTTGGTTTCTTGCCCTGGACTTCCATACACACAAGTGGGGCTTGATACTCCCCCTCTGTGATCAATTTGAGAACCCAGACAGAGCCGTTTCCACAGTTTAGGTCTATGTGGGCTGTTGTTGGTTCTGCAGCGGTGGAGGGGTTGGTTCAGTGTTACTAATGGCTGTGCACACAATCTGGCCAACACGATTAATCATACACTTTCCACCTTCGCTGGGCTGCAGTGTGAGAGAAACCATCATTCTCAGCCTTAAAAAGAAACATTAAAAGCTGTACATTGCAGGTCATAATATGAATCTGAAAGTTAATTATATTCTCCCCACTTTCTTAATTGAAGTAGTTTATGCACAATGGACTTTTTCTGCTTGAAACTTCTGAAATTGATTGTAAACACACACACACACACAGTGCATCCTGGCGCAAAAACTCAATGAAGGAGAAGAAACAATTATTGAACAGTAATGACTTTGCTGCGCCGGGGGAAGCTCCTTCTGTGCATGCCTACTCTTGCATACTTTCTGTTATTTTTTATCATTAACCACCTCAATGCAAATAACCATACTTGTGAGGTGAATCCAAATTGATATGGAAAACTTTGACAATTTACATATCGTTTGCAACATACAACATAGAGATAAACAGACTACTTGCGTTCATTCGATTCCTGCAGTCCGCCTTCAACAACATACAATACCTGCAAGTACTCTAGAGGGTCGGGGACAAAAGCACATTGGTGGCATGGAGAGTTGTGGGGGAATTGAAAAATACTAATAATTACAACTCTGTAAATAATCCAGCAAAGCTGTGAAAACACAGGAGCCCTGACCTCTACGGAGAAGAGGACAGAAAAGAAGAGAGGAAAAGAGAATTTGAAGAAGAGAAGAGACGAGACTAGAATCTGACCAATGGGATCTGGATGCTGTGGCAAACCCGAACCCAGGTGACCACCACCATCAGTCCCTGCACCCTCGGCCCTCACGCCGCCTACTGGGTCTAACTACTTAATAGGTAGCTGTTAGAGGCTTCCTGGACATAGTCCAGACCCCACAGAGGCCCTCAGAACTGTTGCAGACCCCCACGAACACAAGGAGAGCTTCATTTATCAATCAGACAAATCAGGAGGCCATTTCCTGGGTTAGGGACGAATGGGACGGCCACATGTTGGGGATTACGTCTGAATTCCATACTGATGTAAAACCACCTGAATAACACTAACAGTTACAAAGTTATTGATTAGAAGCCAGAGAGTTTAATCGAAGTTAGCTATTAAAACACAGTATTTATTTCATGCCACGACTAAAGCCAGCAACATAAAATGCTGGATTTTTTAAAAAACATATTTGACATCATCATATTCAAATGCTGCTTGTCTTAAGTAATACTAATGATGCCAACACAGTAGGCCTACATGATGGTCAGCTTGATGAGTGACTCCTCTCACGCTGGTGATAAGACAACGTACAGTGAGGGAAAAAAGTATTTGATCCCCTGCTGATTTTGTACATTTGCCCACTGACAAAGACATGATCAGTCTATCATTTAAATGGTAGGTTTATTTGAACAGTGAGAGACAAAATATCAACAAAAGAATCCAGAAAAACGCATGTCAAAAATGTTATAAATTGATTTGCATTTTAATGAGGGAAATAAGTATTTGACCCCTCTGCAAAACATGACTTAGTACTTGGTGGCAAAACCCTTGTTGGCAATCACAGAGGTCAGACGTTTTTTGTAGTTGGCCACCAGGTTTGCACACATCTCAGGAGGGATTTTGTCCCACTCGTCTTTGCAGATCTTCTCCAAGTCATTAAGGTTCAAATCAAATCAAATTTTATTGGTCACATGCGCCGAATACAACAGGTGCAGACATCACAGTGAAATGCTTACTTACAGCCCTTAACCAACAGTGCATTTATTTTTAACAAAAAAAGTAAAAAATAAAACAACAACAAAAAAAGTGTTGAGAAAAAAAAGAGCAGAAGTAAAATAAAATAACAGTAGGGAGGCTATATATACAGGGGGGTACCGTTGCAGAGTCAATGTGCGGGGGCACCGGCTAGTTGAGGTAGTTGAGGTAATATGTACATGTGGGTAGAGTTAAAGTGACTATGCATAAATAATTAACAGAATAGCAGCAGCGTAAAAAGGATGGGGTGGGGGGGCAGTGCAAATAGTCCGGGTAGCCATGATTAGCTGTTCAGGAGTCTTATGGCTTGGGGGTAGAAGCTGTTGAGAAGTCTTTTGGACCTAGACTTGGTACTCCGGTACCGCTTGCCGTGCGGTAGCAGAGAGAACAGTCTATGACTAGGGTGGCTGGAGTCTTTGACAATTTTGAGGGCCTTCCTCTGACACCGCCTAGTATAGAGGTCCTGGATGGCAGGAAGCTTGGCCCCAGTGATGTACTGGGCCGTACGCACTACCCTCTGTAGTGCCTTGCGGTCGGAGGCCAAGCAGTTGCCATACCAGGCGGTGATGCAACCAGTCAGGATGCTCTCGATGGTGCAGCTGTAGAATTTTTTGAGGATCTGAGGACCCATGCCAAATCTTTTCAGTCTCCTGAGGGGGAATAGGCTTTGTCGTGCCCTCTTCACGACTGTCTTGGTGTGTTTGGACCATGATAGTTTGTTGGTGATGTGGACACCAAGGAACTTGAAGCTCTCAACCTGTTCCACTACAGCCCCGTCGATGAGAATGGGGGCGTGCTCAGTCCTCTTTTTTTTCCTGTAGTCCACAATCATCTCCTTTGTCTTGGTCACGTTGAGGGAGAGGTTGTTGTCCTGGCACCACACGGCCAGGTCTCTGACCTCCTCCCTATAGGCTGTCTCATCGTTGTCGGTGATCAGGCCTACCACTGTTGTGTCGTCGGCAAACTTAATGATGGTGTTGGAGTCGTGCCTGGCCATGCAGTCATGGGTGAACAGAGAGTACAGGAGGGGACTGAGCACGCACCCCTGAGGGGCCCCCGTGTTGAGGATCAGTGTGGCAGATGTGTTGTTACCTACCCTTACCACCTGGGGGCGGACCGTCAGGAAGTCCAGGATCCAGTTGCAGAGGGAGGTGTTTAGTCCCAGGATCCTTAGCTTAGTGATGAGCTTAGAGGGCACTATGGTGTTGAATGCTGAGCTGTAGTCAATGAATAGCATTCTCACGTAGCTGTTTCCCACTCAGGTGGGAAAGGGCAGTGTGGAGTGCAATAGAGATTGCATCATCTGTGGATCTGTTGGGGCGGTATGCAAATTGGAGTGGGTCTAGGGTTTCTGGGATAATGCTGTTGATGTGAGCCATGACCAGCCTTTCAAAGCACTTCATGGCTACAGACGTCAGTGCTACGGGTCGGTAGTCATTTAGGCAGGTTATCTTAGAGTCCTTGGGCACGGGGACTATGGTGGTCTGCTTGAAACATGTTGGTATTACAGACTCAGTCAGGGACATGTTGAAAATGTCAGTGAAGACACCTGCCAGTTGGTCAGCACATGCTCGGAGTACACGTCCTGGTAATCCGTCTGGCCCTGCGGCCTTGTGAATGTTGACCTGCTTAAAAGTCTTACTCACATCGGCTACGGAGAGCGTGATCACATAGTCATCCGGAACAGCTGGTGCTCTCATGCATGCTTCAGTGTTGCTTGCCTCGAAGCGAGCATAGAAGTGGTTTAGCTCGTCTGGTAGGCTTGTGTCACTGGGCAGCTCACGGCTGTGCTTCCCTTTGTAGTCTGTAATAGTTTTCAAGCCCTGCCACATCCGACGAGCGTCAGAGCCAGTGTAGTACGATTCAATCTTAGTCCTGTATTGACTCTTTGCCTGTTTAATGGTTCGTCGGAGGGCATAGCGGGATTTCTTATAAGCGTCCGGGTAAGAGTCCCGTTCCTTGAAAGCGGCAGCTCTACCCTTTAGCTCAGTGCGGATGTTTCCTGTAATCCATGGCTTCTGGTTGGGGTATGTACGTACGGTCACTGTGGGGACGACATCATCGATGCACTTATTGATGAAGCCAGTGACTGATGTGGTGTACTCCTCAATGCTGTCTGATGAATCCCGGAACATGTTCCAGTCTGTGCTAGCAAAGCAGTCCTGTAGCTTAGCATCTGCGTCATCTGACCACTTTTTTATTAACCGAGTCACTGGTGCTTCCTGCTTTAGTTTTTGCTTATAAGCAGGAATCAGGAGGATAGAGTTATGGTCAGATTTGCCAAATGGAGGGCGAGGGAGAGCTTTGTATGCGTCTCTGTGTGTGGAGTAAAGGTGGTCTAGAGTTTTTTTTCCTCTGGTTGCACATTTAACATGCTGGTAGAAATTAGGTAGAACGGATTTAAGTTTCCCTGCATTAAAGTCCCCGGCCACTAGGAGCGCTGCATCTGGATGTGCGTTTTCCTGTTGATTTATGGCCTTGTACAACTCATTCAGTGCAATCTTAATGCCAGCATTGGTTTGTGGTGGTAAATAGACAGCTATGAAAAATATAGATGAAAACTCTCTTGGTAAATAGTGTGGTCTACAGCTTATCATAAGATACTCTACCTCAGGCGAGCAAAACCTAGAGACTTCCTTAGTATTTGATTTTGTGCACCAGCTGTTGTTTACAAATATACACAGACCGCCACCCCTTGTCTTACCGGAGTCAGCCGTTCTATCCTGCCGATGTAGCGTATAGCCCGCTAGCTGTATGTTATCCATGTCGTCGTTCAGCCACGACTCGGTGAAACATAAGATATTACAGTTTTTAATGTCCCATTGGTAGGATAACCGTAATCTTAGGTCATCCAATTTATTTTCAAATGATTGAACGTTGGCTAATAGGATTGATGGAAGAGGCAGTTTACTCGCTCGCCGTCGGATCCTTACAAGGCACCCCGATCTACGTCCACGATATCTCCGTCTCTTCCTCACGCGAATGACGGGGATTTGGGCCTTGTCGGGTGTCTGTATGATATCCTTCGCGGCCGCCTCGTTGAAGAAAAAATCTTCGTCCAATACGAGGTGAGTAATCGCTGTCCTGATATCCAGAAGCTCTTTTTGGTTATAAGAGACTATGGCAGAAACATTATGTACAAAATAAATTACAAATAACGCGGAAAAACACACATAATAGTACAATTGGTTAGAGGGCTGTAAAACGGCAGCCATCTTCTCCGGCGCTGTTATTGAGCGCAGGTTTGAGGCTGACGTTTGGCAACTCGAACCTTCAGCTCCCTCCACATATTTTCTATGGGATTAAGGTCTGGAGACTGGCTAGGCCACTCCAGGACCTTAATGTCCTTCTTCTTGAGCCACTCCTTTGTTGCCTTGGCTGTGTGTTTTGGGTCATTGTCATGCTGGAATACCCATCCACGGCCCATTTTCAATGCCCTGGCTGAGGGAAGGAGGTTCTCACCCAAGATTTGACGGTACATGGCCCCGTCCATCGTCCCTTTGATGCGGTGAAGTTGTCCTGTCCCCTTAGCAGAAGAACACCCCCAAAGCATAATGTTTCCACCTCCATGTTTGACGGTGGGGATGGTGTTCTTGGGGTCATAGGCAGCATTCCTCGTCCTCCAAACACGGCGAGTTGAGTTGATGGCAAAGAGCTCGATTTTGGTCTCATCTGACCACAACACTTTCACCCAGTTCTCCTCTGAATCATTCAGATGTTCATTGGCAAACTTCAGACAGGCCTGTATATGTGCTTTCTTGAGCAGGGGGACCTTGCGGGCGCTGCAGGATTTCAGTCCTTCACGGCGTAGTGTGTTACCAATTGTTTTCTTGGTGACTATGGTCCCAGCTGCCTTGAGATCATTGACAAGATTCTCCCGTGTAGTTCTGGGCTGATTCCTCACCGTTCTCATGATCATTGCAACTCCACGAGGTGAGATCTTGCATGGAACCCCAGGCCGAGGGAGATTGACAGTTATTTAGTGCTTCTTCCATTTGCGAATAATCGCACCAACTGTTGTCACCTTCTCACCAAGCTGCTTGGCGATGGTCTTGTAGCCCATTCCAGCCTTGTGTAGGTCTACAATCTTGTCCCTGACATCCTTGGAGAGCTCTTTGGTCTTGGCCATGGTGGAGAGTTTGGAATCTGATTGATTGATTGCTTCTGTGGACAGGTGTCTTTTATACAGGTAACAAGCTGAGATTAGGAGCACTCCCTTTAAGAGTGTTATCCTAATCTCAGCTTGTTACCTGTATAAAAGACACATGGGAGCCAGAAATCTTTCTGATTGAGAGGGGTCAAATACTTATTTCCCTCATTAAAATGCAAATCAATTGATAACATTTTTGACATGTGTTTTTCTGGATTTTTGTGTTGTTTTTCTGTCTCTCACTGTTCAAATAAACCTACCATTAAAATTATAGACTGATCATTTCTTTGTCAGTGGGCAAACGTACAAAATCAGCAGGGTATCAAATACGTTTTCCCCTCACTGTAGGTAAAAGAGGATGTGTCCCAAATGGCACCCTATTCCCCATTTAGTGCACTACGTTTGACCTGGGTCCCTATGTAGGGAATAGGTGCCATTTAGGATGCATAAAAGTTACATAGAAAAGAGAGCCGTCACCTGAAGCATGTTGTGTCATTCGTCCTTATTTCTCCCCTGCGATGACAGATGACAGGTAGGAGGGTAGCATGGTAGGGGGTAGGAGCAAGTATTAGAGCCGAGCAGCTTGTCACCCCCTCACTGGGCCCTATGCTGAGGGACGACCTCTTTACACTGTCATACCAGGTCATATACCAGGACCCAATGGGAGGGAGAGAGAGAGAGGGAATGTGTGTGAGAGAGAGAGAGAGAGTGTGTGTGAGAGAGTGTTTGAGAGAGAGAGAGACACTTCAGGCCGAGATCAATGCTGTCTCACTGAGTAGAGGGAGAGAAAATGTGTATCGTTTTACTATTATTTTTGGGTTGACCACTCTGTAGAGGAATTGATAAGACTTTTCTTTTTTAAATGTTTTAATTTATTTTTTGTAATTAAATAAATATTTTTCATTGTGACGTGATTTCATACAAAATACTGCCTCTCTACTCTCCTTATAGAGTAGGATCTAATGCATTTCAAATGTAACATTCATATTTGCATAGACATTAACCAAAACCCAGGGAATGCCTCTAGAACAGCATGAGAACATGTTGCTTAATGGGTACTTTCACTGAGAGCACTGCTCACAGAAGGGGACATCACCTCTGGTAAGATGGTAAGCGTGTCCATGTGCTTTTCACATACTGCAGAGCTAAGCAGACTTGTCCGGGATCACAGGATAGCAGCATGGATGTAAAGTCAATGTGAAATTACAGGCTATTAGCAAATATTTGATAAAACCTGATTAGGAGTAGTTTCTCATTCATCATTGGATTAAATTGTATTTTGTAATGTTGGAGACACCATATCATGGTAATTTAATTGACAAAACAGTAACAAATGGTTATGTAACGAGAAATCTTGTTATTTAAAAAGTAAATATGTAATATAAGTCCATACGTGTAGTTGTATAAATGTTGAATGTAATTAATGTGCTGTCATTACAATCCCATTTATTTCACACTATATTATAAAAACACTAATCACATGAAATTTGCACATGTACAGATGTGTAAATTGTCAAATGTACAAGATGTGAATTGTAAACTGCATATTGTCACGGTACTAACACATTGGGAAAGGGAACCCCCTGTGATAGAGGTGTCATTGTTCCCCCTGCACAGTGTTTACAGATCTGAAATGAGGAACCGGGGGTCCTCCTGTACCTCTGTCCGTTTTTGGAACTCGAGATAGACCCCCCCATATTTAATTTCTACCTCGCTGATAGCATTTATCAGCGACGTCCTGATAAAAACAAAATATGCAATTTAAGCCTGAGCAGGGCTAAGCCGCCGAGGAGGACAGGATTACCTGGGGGCTGGCTGGGACAGACATCAGATTGTATTGTCATAAAGGGGCCATTGGCCTCTTGGCAAACTGTACCTCAAGCCCCAGATGACAGGCCTTTTCAAGACAGACAGGGGGGAAAAAATATTAAACTTAAATTCTTCATGACAGATGAATGAGTCACAAAATAAGAGAATAAAACAGAGAAAAACTAAAATGTATGTTAACCTCTCTTCCATAAATGTATTCAAATTGATATTTTTGTTCCTTATTTGATCATCGTTTTCATATTTCCCTTTGAAATAACTGGCCTTTTCTTTTATTAACGGAGAGAGGGTTCACCATACAAAACACAATGGCCCAGACTTAGTGACTGGATGGGATTAAGTTTAATACCGAATCTTGACAGACATATCCTGGAAGCATATAAGTCCCCTCCGATTTTTGAAGAGAGCAAAGCTGACATGTTTTTCTGGGATTTACCTTATTAATTGGATGGTTAAGTCCAGCTAATCTACTCTGATCGCTTACTATGTCTCAGGGCTTTTTTTTCTCCAGTTTATATTCTACTGCTTCTTTGCCACATTTAGGCTACCACATTTCTTTGAACGTCTAAACAAAAAAAGATACGATTCAACTGAATCAATATTGCAACCAAACTGTTATTGTATTCACACAAAAGACAGATGGAAATAAAAGAGAAATATGCAGACAAGGCAACAACAAAAAATCAGAAGTTCCCCGGCATTTTCCTACTCAGCTTTGAGTTGGTCTATTCTATGGGAAGAGGAGCATTTCTGGCATGTAGCACAATGCATGTCTGCAACGTCTGAATGACTGGAGGGGATGTAATGATGGTCAGACAAAGAACCTCGGGACAGGTCGACTAGACTGCTTCATCATCCTGTGTGTCGTCACTTTCCCTGGCTGGGAAGAAGAGGTCTAGTCTGCCCCTAATCTGAGAGGGGGATCAGTCAGGTGGGAGCTGGGGGGGTGAGAGTGGGTGGGGGTAAAGGTAGAGTAGGCGATGATGGTCTAGACTCTCTATGCACACCCTCAGAGCCATATAGTGATCTGGGTCATGATAAAGGTCCAGGCAGCGACAGAGACAGACTGCCAGACTGGCTGGGCAGGCAGGGTTGGAGTCAGACTCCTCTGTCTCTGTGAGGATTTAGTGGGCCAGCCAGCCTGTCCTGAAGGGCTGTACGAAAGGCATTCATTCTCAGAGACACGACAGAAGAGAAAGTCTTGGAGTCTGGGACTCTGGGCAGCCCTGCTGTCTTACCCTTCAACCATCTCTCCCTCCCTCCCTATCTCCCTCCCATACCTGGGAGACTCCAGGCGCCACAGTGTAACTGCAGTCTCAGGTATGCTGCTGCAGGACACTACTACACTATCTTTCCAGGCTTCTATAGCCTACCTGGGATCAGAAGAGTCATCCTTCTACTGCATTCCATTCGATTCCTCCTACTAAGCTAATCTATTATATTCTATTGTATTCGGTGTATGACGGTTTTTGGAATAGCCCGTTTTGATGGTTGTTCCCCAATCCCGATACAGTATTCTCACATCAAACAAGGATTCTCACATCAAATTTAACACGATGAAAGTGTTTCCTCCAAATTGTTGTTGTGTAGTACAGAATTGGCTCTTCTTTTCCTTGTTCTGTTCTCCCTCCCTCTACTCCCCTTCCTCTAATGTTGTGGCATTGTCATCATGTGTAAGGGTTTAGGATGATTACAAAATAATTTGAAAATAGAATAAGTCAGCAGCCTACGTTGAGGTTCATCGTCTGTCAGCATAGTGACATCTGCAGGGGCAATTTTCATTGTGGTGCGCGTGTTTTTGTGGTAGATGTGCTCTCATTTATCTAAACTACATAATAGGCTGTGGCTGCTGGTTCATTATTCAAACAAGGCAACATGGATAAGAATGCACATTTGTTCCTCAATGAAAAATCTTGACTTAAATGTTGGTGATTTCTGTGTATTTTTTGTGGGATCGTAGGAGTGCGCAGGGCTTTGTGTTTAAAGTGGGAGGGATTTGAGTGTGATTATACCTTGACAATGCTGCATTTACTTTTCGCAAAACATACGTTTGATTGACTGATATTGAAGTTTGATTGACTGATATTGAAGTTTGATTTACTGGTATTAAAGTTTGATTGACTGTCACGTTCGTTCATCGACGGGACGGACCAAGGCGCAGCGTGATATGCATACATGTTTATTTATATTGAATAAACACCACAACAACAAAACAACAAATGAAACGAACCGTGAAGTCCAAGGTAGACAAACAACATACCTCACACAAAACAAGATCCCCCAACCCACTAGTGCCAATAGGCTGCCTAAGTATGGTCCCCAATCAGAGACAACGAGCTACAGCTGCCCCTGATTGGGAACCACACCGGCCAACATAGATCTACACATACTAGATCTAAACATAGAAAATACAACATAGAAAAACACAACACAGAAAATACACACCCTGACTCAACAAAAACGAGTCCCCAGAGTCAGGGCGTGACATTGACTGATAATACAGTTTGATTGACTGATATTAAACAGACTGAATTGGTTTCATTTTTAAATGATTGTGAGCTACAGTTGACAAGATAATTTACCTGGTCCTGCCTAATAAATCAGAAGGTGATTCTTGGTATACAGTCTGGAACAAAGCACTGCAAAAAACGTGGAATGGGAATAGGATACAGACCCGGTTTAGGGTAAGGGTTTAGGTTTAGGGGGTAGGGTTGGGAATAGGATACGGACCCGGTTTAGGGTAAGGGTTTAGGTTTAGGGGGTAGGGTTGGGAATAGGATACAGACCCGGTTTAGGGTAAGGGTTTAGGTTTAGGGGGTAGGGTTGGGAATAGGATACGGACCCGGTTTAGGGTAAGGGTTTAGGTTTAGGGGGTAGGGTTGGGAATAGGATACGGACCCGGTTTAGGGTAAGGGTTTAGGTTTAGGGGGTAGGGTTGGGAATAGGATAGGATACGGACCTAGTATAGGGTAAGGGTTTGGGTTTAGGTTTAGGGGGTAGGGTTGGGAATAGGATACGGACCCGGTTTAGGGTAAATGTTTAGTGGGTAGGGTTGGGAATAGGATACAGACCCGGTTTAGGGTAAGGGTTTAGGTTTAGGGGGTAGGGTTGGGAATAGGATACGGACCCGGTTTAGGGTAAGGTTTAGGGGGTAGGGTTGGGAATAGGATACGGACCCGGTTTAGGGTAAGGGTTTAGGTTTAGGGGGTAGGGTTGGGAATAGGATACGGACCCGGTTTAGGGTAAGGGTTTAGGTTTAGGGGGTAGGGTTGGGAATAGGATACGGACCTAGTATAGGGTAAGGGTTTGGGTTTAGGTTTAGGGGGTAGGGTTGGGAATAGGATACGGACCCGGTTTAGGGTAAGGGTTTAGGTTTAGGGGGTAGGGTTGGGAATAGGATACGGACCTAGTATAGGGTAAGGGTTTGGGTTTAGGTTTAGGGGGTAGGGTTGGGAATAGGATACGGACCCGGTTTAGGGTAAAGGTTTAGTGGGTAGGGTTGGGAATAGGATACAGACCCGATTTAGGGTAAAGGTTTAGGGGGTAGGGTTGGGAATAGGATACGGACCCGGTTTAGGGTAAGGTTTAGTGGGTAGGGTTGGGAATAGGATACGGACCCGGTTTAGGGTAAAGGTTTAGGGGGTAGGGTTGAGAATAGGATACGGACCCCGTTTAGGGTAAGGTTTAGGGGGTAGGGTTGAGAATAGGATACAGACCCCGTTTAGGGTAAAGGTTTAGGTTTAGGGGGTAGGGTTGAGAATAGGATACGGACCCCGTTTAGGGTAAGGGTTTACCTATCCAGTGTACTTGACAATCAAAATAAATAAACATAGCCTATTTTAGCGTATGCAAAAAACGGACACGAAAAATAACTCAACACAGCTACACATCAACATACAGTACCTTGCTGACTTCAGTTGTTCACCTTCGTGCAGAATCAGGAGCATCATGTGATGTGGGAGATTCTGTTGGCAGAGCACTCTCTGCCCATGCGCAACCAGTCCACTCTTGAACCTCCACTATCCCATAAGCCTCCTCGCTGGAAGTCCATTCGTTCACCACAGACCCGCGCAACGAAAAGGCAGCAAACATGTCGGACAAGAAACAGACTGTAGATTTGGGATTATTAGAGGAGGACGATGAGTTTGAAGAATTCGCAGCCGAGGGTAAATTAATTATTGTTCATTACGTTACTATTGTTAACCCGTTTTTTACTGAATTGTCTCATTTAGCGACAACTTTTCAGACTGGGCCCAACAGTGACTCAGCTAGTTAGCTTAGCAAGCTAGCTAGTTATGCTAACAACATTGAATGAAGAAGTAGCTAGCTAGTACCTAGCCAGCTAACGTTAGTTAGATACCTCTGTTTTGTTAGCTAGCTACCACTGATAGCTAATTAGCGATTGTACTGGTGGAAACTTTACCTAGTTAAACGTTAGCCAACTAACGTCAACTACAATGTAAGCAACACACGCAGAATCTAAAAGCCAGTGAATTAACGTTCGCTAGTTTGCTACGTTAGTTAGCCAACGTTACCTATCTATCTAACTAGCTAGTGTAGTAATTAGTTGAGTAAGAGTTACTTGTTCGATAGATAACGGTAGTTACTTGTCTAGCTAGTTAACTAACGCTTATAATTTGTCATTCTCATCATTGTTCAGATTGGACGGGATTGGATGAGGATGAAGATGCCCACGTGTGGGAAGACAATTGGGATGATGACAACGTAGAGGACGACTTCTCTAATCAACTCAGGTAGCCAGTAACCGCTACACCTTCCACCTTTTACTTATGACAAATCGTTGTGCCCCACTCAGCAACCTATCCCAAGAAATGAGATCTACCACTCAGTTTAAGGGATGTGATGATTTTTGAGTAGGCCTATATGACTTTACATAAATATGAAATGGCAATGGTAACTAGAACAGTACAAATTGACATGCTGAATGTTTAGGCACAGCAGATTTCATCAGGCTTTAGATGGAGAGTCTCTGAGGAGAGTAGTTGTAGGGTGTCCAATCAAAAACGCATGTTTTGACCAATGGGTAAAATAATGTTAATTGTGTAGATAATCCTCTAAGAAAACCAATGGTCCAAACCCTGCCCCATTGAGAGCATCTTGACTGCGTGTATCACCACTTGGTATGGCAACTGCTTGGCATCAGACCACAAGGCTTTACAGAGGGTAGTACGTATGGCCCAGTACATCACTGGGGCCGAGCTCCCTTGCATCCAGGACCTCTATACCAGGTGGTGTCAGAGGAAGGCCCTAAAAATGGTCAGACTCCAGTAGGGCTGTCCCAGACAAAAAATGTTTTGGTCTAAATCGATTGGTCTAAATTCCCCTCCATATAGACACATCCTATGTGTTTTAATCAAATTAACTATATTCACTGAGCTTGTGTGATGCTTTAAGCACACTGTTTGATTAAATAATGAAGACACAAATGTCTAGAGGGAGCCCAACAAGCAATTGATTTGATTGTGCCGGGCGGGGCTCAGACTTGCTGTGTAAAAAAAAAAAGACGGCGAGTGACTGTGTGACTAGCACCTGTTGTGTCTCTCCTCCCTGCTGCAGCGACCAACAGTGTTTATCGCGCTGTCCGTGTTGCTAAAGCTGCTACATAATTACAGCCATACCTGACTTACTTATATCCCTCATTTGTTTAGGAAAAATATTCCCTCAACCCTTGTTCTCTTTACATGACCAATAGGGCCTGACCTATAGTATATAATAATCACATCAATAAATTGGTTATAACAAACTCCGAACACCATAACAGCAAAATGGATGCAAAGGACATGACAAATAAACTCGAAACGGGGAAATGTTTAAGCTACTGGTTGCTCATGAGGTAAAGGGGAAGTCAGATGCGTGGAATACATTTGAGTAGTTGTGGAAAATATTGGAGATCAATAAAAATAAGGTAAGGAGCGAGCGTGGGGTGCATATTATGTGCCAAACAGGTGCTGTTAGATTACGATATCATTTTTCTGACTGTTTGAAACATTGTAAACAACACTAAATAAATTATAAGCGTACCAGAGTGTGTTGTAACGTTTTTTTGTTACGCCTTTATTACAGCAAAGACTGAAAACGGTCGCATTCATTCGTGAATGCAATTTCCTAAATGGAACGGTTTATTTATTGTTTAAGCTAATTATTCAAGGCTCGCTTTATTTTAAACTAAAATGCTTGATTGCATTTTAAATCATGAATGACTCCTATCCTGTGTGAAAAAATGTATGATTGATACAGTAACCTATAGAAGTACTGAAATATAGGCCTAAGTAAGTTATGGTATTAAGACTAAACAGGATGCGCTCTTAGGCCTACAGCTCAATGGTGGTTATACAAGGCTACTATACTAAGCCTACTAATGATAACGACATTACTTATTATTAATAATGATCATAATAGTAATAATAACAATAAAGAGATCAAGAAAAAATAGCATTGTTATAAATATTAATTTTCGGACAATTTTGTAACAGTGTAAACAACACTAAATAATACCAGAGAGGCTGTTCTAACGGGAAAAAAACGTGTAAAGCCTTTATTACAGCAAAGATTTAAAACAGCCAAATTTGTGAAAATATTTACTTGACATGTCGTTGCATGAGGCTTGGCGCTCACGGAATCAGTAGGCTATTAAACAAACACTCAAACAGGCAACAGAAGCAGGATCGGTCTTATTTCTGTAGATACATATGGATGATTTATAAAGCCAGGCACATTTAACAGTTAGGCTATTGATTTATAGACCTAATATTAAGTTGGTTTCCTCTCTCCCTACTTTTCTTAGACAATAAGGCAAGGGCTGTTTTCTCGTCTCATTCTGCTGCTGCCTCTGTTCTGAACACCAATATGCTGGTCCTCTGTAGCTCAATTGGTAGAGCATGGCGCTTGTAACGCCAGGGTAGTGGGTTCGATCCCCGGGACCACCATACGTAAAAATGACTAAGTCGCTTTGGATAAAAGCGTCTGCTAAATGGCTTATTATTATTATTATGCTGGTTAACTTGGCTGTTAAGCACATAGCAACATGGCCTTGGAAAAGGCGCCAATTCAACAGTGCACTGATGCGTTTCAGAACCGCGGACATCGACCACTATCCAACACGGGAGAAAGCGCGTTTGTTATAAAGTAATATTAGATTTATTAGTGTTGCACCATTGTTCTTATGTTATATAACCAAATACAATTTCAGTAGCACGTCTTAGAGTGATGGACTGTGCCATCCCCACAGCCTCCACAATGGATCAGTCCACTCAGACAGGCCCAAAACAGACGTGTCTTGTACACCATGATACAGTTGAAGTCGGAAGTTTACATACACCTTAGCCAAATACATTTAAACTCAGTTTTTCACAATTCCTGACATTTTAATCCTAGTAAAAATTCCCTGTTTTAGGTCAGTTAGGATCACCACTTTATTTTAAGAATGTGAAATGTTAGAATAATAGTAGAGAATGATTTATTTCAGCTTTTATTTCTTTCATCACATTCCCAGTTGGTCACAAGTTTACATACACTCAATTAGTATTTGGTAGCATTGCCTTTAAATTGTTTAACTTGGGTCAAACGTTTCGGGTAGCTTCCCACAATAAGTTGGGTGAATTTTGGCCCATTCCTCCTGACACAGCTAGTTTAACTGAATCAGGTTTGTATGCCTCCTTGCTCGCACATGCTATTTCAGTTCTGCCCACACAGTTTCTATAGGATTGAGGTCAGGGCTTTGTGATGGCCACTCCAATACCTTGACTTTGTTGTCCTTAAGCCATTTTGCCACAACTTTGGAAGTATGCTTGTGGTCATTGTCCATTTGGAAGAACCATTTCCAACCAAGCTTTAACTTCCTGACTGATGTCTTGAGGTGTTGCTTCAATATATCCACATCATTTTCCTTCCTCATGCTGCCATCTATTTTGTGAAGTGCACCAGTCCCTCCTGCAGCAAAGCACCCCCACAGCATGATACTGCCACCCCCGTGCTTCACGGTTGGGATGGTGTTCTTCGGCTTGAAAGCGTCCCCCCTCTTCCTCCAAACATAACAATGGTCATTATGTCCAAACAGTTCTATTTTTGTTTCATCAGACCAGAGGACATTTCTCCAAAAAGTACGATCTTTGTCCCCATGTGCAGTTGCAAACCGTAGTCTGGCTTTTTTATGGCAGTTTTGGAGCAGTGGCTTCTTCCTTGCTGAGCGGCCTTTCAGGTTATGTGGATATAGATACTTTTGTACCTGTTTCCTCCAGCATTTTCACAAGGTCCTTTGCGGTTGTTCTGGGATTGATTTGCACTTTTCGCACCAAAGTACGTTCATCTCTAGGAGACAGAACGCGTCTCCTTCCTGAGCGGTATGACGGCTGCATGGTCCCATGGTGTTTATACTTGCGTACTATTGTTTGTACAGCTGAACGTGGTACCTTCAGGCGTTTGGAAATTGCTCCCAAGGATGAACCAATTTTTTTCCTGAGTTCTTGGCTGATTTCTTTAGATTTTCCCACGATGTCAAGCAAAGAGGCACTGAGTTTGAAGGTAGGCCTTGAAATACATCCACAGGTACACCTCCAATTGATTCAAATGATGTAAATTAGCCTATCAGAAGCTTCTAAAGCCATGACATCATTTTCTGGAATTTTCCAAGCTGTTTAAAGGCACAGTCAACTTAGTGTATGTAAACTTCTGACCCACTAGAATTGTGATACAGTGAATTATAAATGAAATAATCTGTCTATAAACAATCTGTCATGCACAAAGTAGATGTCCTAACCGACTTGGTTGAAAAACGAGTTTTAATGACTCCAACCTAAGTGTATGTAAACTTCCGACTTCAACTGTGTGTGTATATATATATATATATATATATATATATATACATACATACATACATACATACATACAGTGGGGAGAACAAGTATTTGATACACTGCCGATTTTGCAGGTTTTCCTACTTACAAAGCATGTAGAGGTCTGTCATTTTTATCATAGGTACACTTAAACTGTGAGAGACGGAACCTAAAACAAAAATCCAGAAAATCACATTGTATGATTTTTAAGTAATTAATTTGCATTTTATTGCATGACATAACTATTTGATCACCTACCAACCAGTAAGAATTCCGGCTCTCACAGACCTGTTAGTTTTTCTTTAAGAAGCCCTCCTGTTCTCCACTCATTACCTGTATTAACTGCACCTGTTTGAATTCGTTACCTGTATAAAAGACACCTGTCCACACACTCAATCAAACAGACTCCAACCTCTCCACAATGGCCAAGACCAGAGAGCTGTGTAAGGACATCAGGGATAAAATTGTAGACCTGCACAAGGCTGGGATGGGCTACAGGACAATAGGCAAGCAGCTTGGTGAGAAGGCAACAACTGTTGGCGCAATTATTAGAAAATGGAAGAAGTTCAAGATGACGGTCAATCACCCTCGGTCTGGGGCTCCATGCAAGATCTCACCTCGTGGGGCATCAATGATCATGAGGAAGGTGAGGGATCAGCCCAGAACTACACGGCAGGACCTGGTCAATGACCTGAAGAGAGCTGGGACCACAGTCTCAAAGAAAACCATTAGTAACACACTACGCCGTCATGGATTAAAATCCTGCAGTGCACGCAAGGTCCCCCTGCTCAAACCAGCGCATGTCCAGGCCCGTCTGAAGTTTGCCAATGACCATCTGGATGATCCAGAGGAGGAATGGGAGAAGGTCATGTGGTCTGATGAGACAATCCACTCGCCGTGTTTGGAGGAAGTAGAAGGATGAGTACAACCCCAAGAACACCATCCCAACCGTGAATCATGGAGGTGGAAACATCATTATTTGGGGATGCTTTTCTGCAAAGGGGACAGGACGACTGCACCTTATTGAGGGGAGGATGGATGGGGCCATGTATCGCGAGATCTTGGCCAACAACCCCTTCCCTCAGTAAGAGCATTGAAGATGGGTCGTGGCTGGGTCTTCCAGCATGACAACGACCCGAAACACACACAGCCAGGGCAACTAAGGAGTGGCTCCGTAAGAAGCATCTCAAGGTCCTGGAGTGGCCTAGCCAGTCTCCAGGCCTGAACCCAATAGAACATCTTTGGAGGGAGCTGAAAGTCCGTATTGCCCAGCGATAGCCCCGAAACCTGAAGGATCTGGAGAAGGTCTGTATGGAGGAGTGGGCCAAAATCCAATGACTGATGGTACCTGCATCTGATAGTCATGGTGCTTTCAAGACAACTGGGAACTTGGAAGCTTTAGAAAGATGCCAGAGTTTCCGATTTGGAATTCAGAGTTGGGTGACCGTTCAAAAAGATTTTTCCCAGTCTGATCTAATTTTTTTCTGACTTCCCAGTTGTCTTGAATGCTCGGAAGTCGGAGATTTCCGAGTTCTCAGTTGTTTTGAACACGGCATTAGTCTCAGCAGAGGGAGGGAGAGCTCAGCAGATGGTGAAATTTGAGTCGTATCGCATCTGCCTCATGCACAAATTCATGTTGTTCCTATGACCAGAGAAAGTGAAATATTCCTTGATATTAAAATAGACACAATATGCTGCTAATAATAATAAAAACACAGAGCTATCAATACACTTGGCTACTAATTGCAGCTGCAGCGCGAGTGGAATTAGGGAGAAGTGCATTTTATGTTTTGTAATAGTGTTGAACAAAAACGGTGACAGTGCTTTAATAAAAACTTGAACTCATGAAAACAGCAGCTCTTTGCTATGTTCTTTGACGGTCTCTCTCTGATCATGGTTTTAAAAGTTAGGACATCTAACATAGGCTAGTATCAAACTTTGCTGTGGCCAGGGTCGTGGAAGCTGTAGGTACAGTGATTTGAGCTAACCGATTGGCCAGCACAGTAAGCAAACTCGATTTAGCCACAGATCTCCCGGTCCGTGAGGCAGGCGGAGTTTGTCTTTTCAGACAAATTATGTTTCCATATTAGAACACTTTGCCTACCCGCTGTACAGGGCTTCTGAATCAAGTTCACCTACCGCCAACATTTATTTTCAAAGCAAATTACATTTAATTCAGCTCGTTTCATTCTAATTCTGCTTTTTGAGTCCCGCTGAAAAAACTTTGACATGGACAGCCACAAAATGTAAAATCCTCCAAAGTTGTTACGAGAAACCTGCACCGCTCTGTCAACAGAGCTCAGTGCTTATTATCGGATTTATTAGCTTACGAAATCCGACATTTTGGATATAATGTTAATATGTTAGAAAGACGCCACTGAACGATTCAGAGCATGAATAATCATATTTGTCTTGGTAAAATGTATTTTATAACATAAGGGAGTGAAATTTCATCACCAAAGTGTGTTTTCACCCTCTCTGGACAGTCGGGTGGACACCCTACTAGTTGACAACAATGACAAACACTGATAACGTGTCAAAGTTATTAGGAGATGCAAGCAAAATATAGCTTTCTTTGAAATTATTTATACATACAACTCATCCCAAACCATCTCAATTGGGTTGAGGTCGGGTCATCTGATGCAGCACTCATCACTCTCCTTCTTGGTCAAATAGCCCTTACACAGCCTGGAGGTGTGTTGGGTCATTGTCCTGTTGAAAAGCAAATGATAGTCCCACTAAGCCCAAACCAGATGGGATGGCGTATCGCTGCAGAATGCTGTGGTAGCCATGCTGGTAAAGTGCCTTGAATTCTAAATAAATCACTGACAGTGTCACCAGCAAAGCACCATCACACCTCCTCCATACTTCACGGTGGGAACCACACATGCAGAGATCATCCGTTCACCTACTCTGCATCTCACAAAGACACAGCGGTTAGAACCAAAAATCTCAAATTTGGACTCATCAGACCAAAGGACAGATTTCCACCGGTCTAATGTCCATTGCTCGTGTTTCTTGGCCCAAGCAAGTCTCTTATTATTAGTGTCCTTTAGTAGTGGTTTCTTTGCAGCAATTCGACCATGAAGGCCTGATTCACGCAGTCTCCTCTGAACAGTTGATGTCTGTTACTTGAACTCTGTGAAGCATTTATTTGGGCTGCAATTTCTGAGGCTGGTAACTCTAATGAACGTATACTCTGCAGCAGAGGTAACTCTGGGTCTTCCTTTCCTGTGGCAGTCCTCATCAGAGCCAATTTCATCATAGCGCTTGATGGTTTTTGCGACTGCACTTGAAGAAACGTTCAAAATTGTTGACATTTTCCGGATTGACTGACCTTCATGTCTTAAAGTAATGATGGACTGTCGTTTCTCTTTACTTATTTGAGCTGTTCTTACCGTAATATGGACTTGGTATTTTACCAAAAAGGGCTATCTTCTGTATACCACCCCTACCTTGTCACAACACAACTGATTGGCTCAAACGCATTAAGAAGGAAAGAAATTCCAGAAATTAACTTTTAACAAGGCACACGTGTTAATTGAAATGCATTCCAGGTGACTACCTCATGAAGCTGGTTGAGAGAATGCCAAGAGTGTGCAAAGCTGTCATCAAGGCAAAGGGTGGCTACTTTGAAGAATCTAAAATATATTTTGATTTGTATAACACTTTTTTTTTTGATTACTAAATGATTCCATATGTGTTATTTCATAGTTTTGATGTCTTCACTATTATTCTACAATGTAGAAAATAGTAAAAATAAAGAAAAACCTTTGAGTAGGTGTGTCCAAACTTGACTGGTACTGTGTGTGTGTGTGTGTGTGTGTGTGTGTGTGTGTATATATATATATATATTACACACAGTGAGGGAAAAAATTATTTGATCCCCTGCTGATTTTGTACATTTGCCCAATACTTATTTCCCTTGTTAAAATGCAAATCAATTTATAACATTTTTGACGTGTTTTTCTGGATTTTTTTGTTGTTATTCTGTCTCTCACTGTTCAAATAAACCTACCATTAAATTTATAGACTGATAATTTCTTTGTCAGTGGGCAAACGTACAAAATCAGCAGGGGATCAAATACTTTTTCCCCTCACTGTATATCCCTAGTCTTTTATCAATGCTTCATGAATGCTTTCCAGTGGTGGCGTTATGCTTTGGTCATCTATAAAGCATTGATTCTTGAGTTGATTGAATCCTTATGGAATAATGGTGCGTTCGGATGCTATCGGACACTCGTAGAGACCTGACTTCCGGAGTCGTAAATAGCCTAACCTCTATAAATGACCCTCATAAATCGGAGTTCTAAGTGGGAAACTCAAACCAGAATGATTTACGAGTTGTGACATCACTGACCTTTCACCTTTCTGACCGAAAAGATTTTTACAACCTTGATGATGTAGCCTACTTAATTTGACCCATACAATCTATTGTTTGATATACTGTCAAAGTAAGCAAGCCAACTGAATAATAATAATAATAATTAGCAATGTTAGGCATCTTATTCGTCTAGCAAAATTCACGCTTAAATCTCATTGGTAGGAGAGTTGTTCCGATTTCAAAAGAACCTCTGATGCTTTCGTGACATGTTTCAAAGTTCAACTGAGCGTTTCGAGATGCAGAGAAGCATCCGAGTGCATCTTTTCTGGTGGATGAGGCATTCTGTTGTATGGAAAAGCCTAAGGAAGGCTCCTGCTTTCAGCCGTTCATTTTCGTGGTGTCTCTTTTCTTACGATGGGAGACATTTGTCAGCATAATTGCATGTCATTTGTTAATGATAATGCAGGCTTTGAATGATACGGACAGTCTACAATGTGTGCTTCTTGAGTAATTGTCAGCAATATGTATTTTTATTTATGTACGTGTGTAGGCTACTCTTGTTGAATAATCAACTGTTGTTTTGACTTGAAGTGGCCAATCTGTTTTCATTTTTCAAACAATTATTGCATTGTTTTATTCAAACCTTATATATGATTATGTTATAAGGTTATACCTAGTACAAGTAGGCCATAGCTGCCTGCGTTTTATATTTTGTCAGTCGTATAATAACAGCTTCTCTCAATCGACGTAGATGGCCACTTGTACTTTAACCACGGTACTTCTTTTCCTACATTTGACCAGGGCCCATAGGGAAAAGTAGTGCACTAAATGGGGAATAGTGGGCCATTTGGGACACACTCCTTGTAATCACCTTGATTGACTGATCCTTTTTTTTTTTCTCTGCAGAGCGGAGCTGGAGAAACATGGGTACAAGATGGAGACATCGTAGTAGCCGCAGAGTCCACACAGCACTGTTGGGATTGGATAGGGATGGACTTTGATGTTTTGAATCTTATAACGTCACACTTACAATGGAGGATGTTTTAACTAGCTAAACTCGCAAATTTTTTGTAAGAAACCTTGGCACGAGTGAAGTGTTTGAAAATGATGTAGACATTAAAGATGGTTCAGTTCAAGTACCTGTTCACATACTCTTATTTATGCACATTTTCCATCTCTTTATATATAATCAGCTGGTCAGTTACTGCTTTAATATAAATCCATATTTTACAGTGTTATGTTTTGCTATAAAGACCACTTTGGTTCAGGGCTTTGGTTTAACAACCATTTAAATACCACTTTTTGTTAGAGCCATTGATTTAAAACGTAGCTTTACTGCCAGCACTTCACTTAACCTACTTTTTAATGGTCCAGTAATTATTGGCCTGTGTGACACACTCCATCTATTTTAATCCACAATATGAATGTTGCATGATGTTAGTAAAGAGTCAAGTGCTGCACTGCACATTTTACCATTGTGATGCTCTTAGTTTGAGAACTACCAACCATTTTTCACATGGTCACTCTCCCATATTAAACCATTAAATGAACAGGTGTGTGTCAGAAGTGGATAGAGAGAGAGACACACACAGGGAGGTGTGTGTAGGATGATCCACACACTGCCAGCCACACACACAGAGTGAAGCGTGTTCCCTCTGAGCTTATGGCGTTGGGGCTGGGTCTCAGTCTGAAGGAGAGATTATCCACTGCCGTGTTTGTCAGGGGGCAGGGAGGTGGTCTCAGCATGGGGGCCCCCGGCCTGCCCTGCCTGGGCCTGCCCTACTCCCGACCAGGCCCTACTCTTCCGGCTCCGCACAGCAGGGACCCCCGCACTGAACCGGAGGCCAATTTACCCCAGCCATACTCCCCCCGGCAAAATGATTTTGCTGTATTTGTGGACTCTGGATGCCAGTAAAACCTGCTGCCTGCCAGCCTGCTGTAGAAGAGAAGAGCTGCTTCCTCCTCCAGTGTTCCTCCCTCTGCTTGGCTCTGTCTTAATATGTTGCTGGTAGGCCTGCAATAGCTTCTGTTGGAATAGCAGTTAATAATGTTTTCTACACATACTGTTTTCCAGTGTTTCTCTACATATTGATTATGGTAGTATTATTAAAGATACAATCCTGATTTCTTGTTCAAAACAAAATGTTGGGTTGATTTATCTAATCTATCCACCTGCCACATCCGACGAGTGTCAGAGCCGGTGTAGTACGATTCAGTCTTAGTCCTGTATTGACTCTTTGCCTGTTTGATAGTTCGTCGGAGGGCATAGCGGGGTTTCTTATAAGCGTCCCGCTCCTTGAAAGCGGCAGCTCTACCCTTTAGCTCTGTGCGGATGTTGCCTGTAATCCATGGCTTCTGGTTGGGATATGTACATCAAATCAAATTTTATTGGTCACATGCGCCGAATACAACAGGTGCAGACATTACAGTGAAATGCTTACTTACAGCCCTTAACCAACAGTGCATTTATTTTAAACAAAAAAGTAAAAATAAAACAACAACAACAAAAAAAGTGTTGAGAAAAAAAAAGAGCAGAAGTAAAATAAAGTGACAGTAGGGAGGCTATATATACAGGGGGGTACCGTTGCAGAGTCAATGTGCGGGGGCACCGGCTAGTTGAGGTAATATGTACATGTGGGTAGAGTTAAAGTGACTATGCATAAATACTTAACAGAGTAGCAGCAGCGTAAAAAGGATGGGGTGGGGGGGCAGTGCAAATAGTCCGGGTAGCCATGATTAGCTGTTCAGGAGTCTTATGGCTTGGGGGTAGAAGCTGTTGAGAAGTCTTTTGGACCTAGACTTGGCACTCCGGTACCGCTTGCCGTGCGGTAGCAGAGAGAACAGTCTATGACTAGGGTGGCTGGAGTCTTTGACAATTTTGAGGGCCTTCCTCTGACACCGCCTGGTATAGAGGTCCTGGATGGCAGGAAGCTTTGCCCCAGTGATGTACTGGGCCGTACGCACTACCCTCTGTAGTGCCTTGCGGTCGGAGGCCAAGCAGTTGCCATACCAGGCGGTGATGCAACCAGTCAGGATGCTCTCGATGGTGCAGCTGTAGAATTTTTTGAGGATCTGAGGACCCATGCCAAATCTTTTTAGTCTCCTGAGGGGGAATAGGCTTTGCCGTGCCCTCTTCACGACTGTCTTGGTGTGTTTGGACCATGATAGTTCGTTGGTGATGTGGACACCAAGGAACCTGAAGCTCTCAACCTGTTCCACTACAGCCCCGTCGATGAGAATGGGGGCGTGCTCAGTCCTCTTTTTTTTCCTGTAGTCCACAATCATCTCCTTTGTCTTGGTCACGTTGAGGGAGAGGTTGTTGTCCTGGCACCACACGGCCAGATCTCTGACCTCCTCCCTATAGGCTGTCTCATCGTTGTCGGTGATCAGGCCTACCACTGTTGTGACGTCGGCAAACTTAATGATGGTGTTGGAGTCGTGCCTGGCCATGCAGTCATGGGTGAACAGAGAGTACAGGAGGGGACTGAGCACGCACCCCTGAGGGGCCCCCGTGTTGAGGATCAGTGTGGCAGATGTGTTGTTACCTACCCTTACCACCTGGGGGCGGACCGTCAGGAAGTCCAGGATCCAGTTGCAGAGGGAGGTGTTTAGTCCCAGGATCCTTAGCTTAGTGATGAGCTTAGAGGGCACTATGGTGTTGAATGCTGAGCTGTAGTCAATGAATAGCATTCTCACGTAGGTGTTCCTCTTGTCCAGGTGGGAAAGGGCAGTGTGGAGTGCAATAGAGATTGCATCATCTGTTGGGGCGGTATGCAAATTGGAGTGGGTCTAGGGTTTCTGGGATAATGCTGTTGATGTGAGCCATGACCAGCCTTTCAAAGCACTTCATGGCTACAGACGTCAGTGCTACGGGTCGGTAGTCATTTAGGCAGGTTATCTTAGAGTCCTTGGGCACAGGGACTATGGTGGTCTGCTTGAAACATGTTGGTATTACAGACTCAGTCAGGGACATGTTGAAAATGTCAGTGAAGACACTTGCCAGTTGGTCAGCACATGCTCGGAGTACACGTCCTGGAAATCCGTCTGGCCCTGCGGCCTTGTGAATGTTGACCTGCTTAAAAGTCTTACTCACATCGGCTACGGAGAGCGTGATCACATAGTCATCCGGAACAGCTGGTGCTCTCATGCATGCTTCAGTGTTGCTTGCCTCGAAGCGAGCATAGAAGTGGTTTAGCTCGTCTGGTAGGCTTGTGTCACTGGGCAGCTCGCGGCTGTGCTTCCCTTTGTAGTCTGTAATAGTTTTCAAGCCCTGCCACATCCGACGAGCGTCAGAGCCAGTGTAGTACGATTCAATCTTAGACCTGTATTGACTCTTTGCCTGTTTGATGGTTCGTCGGAGGTCATAGCGGGATTTCTTATAAGCGTCCGGGTTAGAGTCCCGTTCCTTGAAAGCGGCAGCTCTACCCTTTAGCTCAGTGCGGATGTTTCCTGTAATCCATGGCTTCTGGTTGGGGTATGTACGTACGGTCACTGTGGGGACGACATCATCGATGCACTTATTGATGAAGCCAGTGACTGATGTGGTGTACTCCTCAATGCTGTCTGAAGAATCCCGGAACATGTTCCAGTCTGTGCTAGCAAAACAGTCCTGTAGCTTAGCATCTGCGTCATCTGACCACTTTTTTATTAACCGAGTCACTGGTGCTTCCTGCTTTAGTTTTTGCTTATAAGCAGGAATCAGGAGGATAGAGTTATAGTCAGATTTGCCAAATGGAGGGAGAGCTTTGTATGCGTCTCTGTGTGTGGAGTAAAGGTGGTCTAGAGTTTTTTTTCCCTCTGGTTGCACATTTAACATGCTGGTAGAAATTAGGTAGAATGGATTTAAGTTTCCCTGCATTAAAGTCCCCGGCCACTAGGAGCGCAGCATCTGGATGAGCGTTTTCCTGTTGATTAATGGCCTTGTACAACTCATTCAGTGCAATCTTAATGCCAGCATTGGTTTGTGGTGGTAAATAGACAGCTATGAAAAATATAGATGAAAACTCTCTTGGTAAATAGTGTGGTCTACAGCTTATCATAAGATACTCTACCTCAGGCGAGCAAAACCTCGAGACTTCCTTAGTATTTGATTTTGTGCACCAGCTGTTGTTTACAAATATACACAGACCGCCACCCCTTGTCTTACCGGAGTCAGCCGTTCTGTCCTGCCGATGTAGCGTATAGCCTGCTAGCTGAATGTTATCATTGTCGTCGTTCAGCCACGACTCGGTGAAACATAATATATTACAGTTTTTAATGTCCCGTTGGTAGGATAACCGTAATCTTAAGTCGTCCACTTTATTTTCAAAAGATTGAACGTTGGCTAATAGGATTGATGGAAGAGGCAGTTTACTCGCTCGCCGTCGGATCCTTACAAGGCACCCCGATCTACGTCCACGATATCTCCGTCTCTTCCTCACGCGAATGACGGGGATTTGGGCCTTGTCGGGTGTCTGTATGATATCCTTCGCGGCCGCCTCGTTGAAGAAAAAATCTTCGTCCAATACGAGGTGAGTAATCGCTGTCCTGATATCCAGAAGCTCTTTTTGGTTATAAGAGACGATGGCAGAAACATTATGTACAAAATAAATTACAAATAACGCGGAAAAACACAAATAATAGTACAATTGGTTAGAGGGCTGTAAAACGGCAGCCATCTTCTCCGGCGCTGTTGGGACGACGTCATCGATGCACTTATTGATGAAGCCAGTGACTGATGTGGTGTACTCCTCAATGCTATCGGAAGAATCCCTGAACATATTCCAGTCTGTGCTAGCAAAACAGTCCTGTGCTTCCTGTTTTAGTTTTTGCTTATAAGCAGGAATCAGGAGGATAGAGTTATGGTCAGATTTGCCAAATGGAGGGCGAGGGAGAGCTTTGTATGCGTCTCTGTGTGTGGAGTAAAGGTAGTCTGGAGTTTTTTTTTCCTCTTGTTGCACATTTAACATGCTGGTAGAAATTAGGTAGAACGGATTTAAGTTTCCCTGCATTAAAGTCCCCGGCCACTAGGAGCGCTGCCTCTGGATGAGCGTTTTCCTGTTTACTTATGGCCTTATACAGCTCATTGAGTGCAATCTTAGTGCCAGCATCGGTTTGTGGTGGTAAATAGACAGTTACTAAAAATATAGATGAAAACTCTCTTGGTAAATAGTGTGGTCTACAGTTTATCATGAGATTTGATGGTATGGTCGCTGATATTTGTGAAGTTGCACAGGTGTAAGTCCTCAAGAGAAGGTGTCTCCCCAGAGGTTATAGCTCCCTCTTCACCAGTGACTACGCCAAACACTGTCATTTGCAGACCACAATCCAACTGCTCCCTTGTGTGTAAAGACCTTATAACGCATCCCGATTTCTCCAACTGTTCAGAATGGAATTTCAGCTTGTCCAAAGGGAACATTGGTGTATTTAGACTTTATAGACCCCATTTGAACTTGCATTTGCGGATTCTACATGGGCAAAGTAAAATGTATACATTTTGACACATTATTAAATGGAAGATGTGGGACTAAGACTGACACATTACACAAAGATGTTCAAGTCTGCCTATGCCCTTGAAGCTAAGTGCCAAGAGCTGGATCATTATTTTAATTGTTGGAAAGGCAGCGGAGTGAGAGAATCGGTAAGTGAGAGAAATGGAGGAGAGAACACAGCCATTTTGTTTGCGCTGAGAGCGGAAGATTGTCTCCCTGTGTTGGGGCTTGAGGAGGGCCTCTGTCCCCCCCCCCCCAAAAAAAATATATATTCAGCCTCACTTTTCACTGTATCTCCATCTATAATTGCTTTTCATTTATTTTGTCATTAATTTATGACCCACATGATTCACCTTGACATGGGCAGTCTGCCCACTTTGACCAATATTGATGTATCAACAATCACATTTCTAGTTTGAACTGAACCCCAATGAGGATTTATTTTTGGAAGGTAACATGATTTCATTTTGGACCACTGTTTCATCAATAGACTGCTACAGTTGCTTTTGTCCACTTGGTCTAAAAACAGCATCTCTCTACATGGAACCCCAGATTATGGTTTGACAATTGTCTTGTTTGCTGGTAATATAACCAGCAAGACATCTCAATATAAAACCAATGAAAATAATACTGAAAAGAACACATTTTGTAACATTATAGATTTTATTATATTGTTCCTCTGGCCTGGTGGTTGTGGGCGATGTATGGATCCATCCCACTGTGTCAACACCGAAGAGAGGACACACACAAACAGCCTCCCAGGCTATACTTTACTTCCCTCAGACACTGGTGGGTACTGCGGTCGTTCCAGGGTTCTGCGACCGCAGCAGGCCTCTCCACCACCAGCCAAGAAAGATGGGGCCGTCGTAGTCGTGCAGGCAGGGGTGCAGGCAGCTGCTACAATAATAGGCCTAATTGCACTTTCTTTTGTGTGGCTGAAATTAGCGGCAGAGCACTGCTACATACAATGCCCCCCGCCCCCCAAAACCTTGAGTAAAAAAAAAAGAGACACGAGGGGGTGAGTCCTTCACCAGAGAGAGAGACCCATCAACGCCCGCTACCCACGGCCAAGCGTCGTCCCACACCTGCACTCGCCCTCGCTAAAGTAAACACGGATAATAAGGTGTAATTACTTCAGATAATAACAGCGAGGAGGGCTCCCTCGTGTGACAATGTCTCGCCTGTTTATAGTGGGGCTGAAACAACCTCGGAGGACACGAGAGAAACACTGAGTGGCCCCACAGAGAGGCAGACATCAGTTTCAAGGAGGACCCTGCTTTTTTTTTTTTTTATGTCTAGCCCGAGTAATTTCTGCGCCTCATCACCTCAATGGGGATTGACCTGGAGTGTGGGCCGGGTGGGGTTTCAGTATGGCAATAAACTGGGCATTAAAGTGACGTAGCCCCGATAAAGAGTTTTGTTCAGTTCAAAGGGGATAGACTTGTCATAGACCATAGAACATAACACTGGACAGTTCAGACAGTAGGATCATACTGGACCTTCAGTGTCGTTCAGGAGCGGACAGGCCTTAAACACATCTGACGTGTTCTCACACAGAGAGAAAACCAAAGGTATGTTTCTTTTTAACGCCATCAGTGGCGGTTGAGTCACTATGAAAACACAGACTTTAGTTTGATGTCAGTGTGGATTATGGACTTCCCTGCTGCAGCAGAGCAGTTTGACATTCCTCTTCTCTTTGGTCTGGGTGGAATTTTGAGGAGAATGAGTGTATAATCTCTCAAAGACATTGAGCAAGAGGCCACTCTCAGCCTAAAGTGAATGTGATATGGACATGCATGGTCCTGCATAGACAATGGTAGAAAACAGTAAGTGCGTCCCAAATGGCACTCTAATCCCTATATAGTGCCCTACTTTTGACCAGAACTTTATGGTGCACTAGATAGGGAATAGGGTGTCATTTGCTATGCAGCCAGTGAGATTCAGTGTAAGCATCATGGAGCTGCTGATGATACTACCATACTTTACTTTATGCAGCAGCACTCCATCACTCTCCTTGGTCAAATAGCCCTTTCACAGCCTGGAGGTGCGTTTTGGGTCATTGTCCTGTTGAAAAACAAATGATAGTCCCACTAAGCGCAAACCAGATGGGATGGCGTATCGCTGCAGAATGCTGTGGTAGCCATACTGGTTAAGTGTGCCTTAAATTCTAAATAAATCATCGACAGTGTCACCAGCAAAGCACCCCCACACCATCACACCTCCTCCTCCATGCTTCAAGGTGGGAACACCTTATACTAAGACTTGACTGCGAGGGCCTCCTCAAATATACAGTAATAAAACAAAGTGGAAATGACGGCCAGTATTCATTACTCACAATATGTTGTTATGCTATAGCACTGTCACGTCTGCCTATAACACAGTAAAAAACATCATACAGTAAAATGGAGAAAATATGACAAATAGAAGTGTGCTAATCCAGAGTAAAAAAAAAAGATCTGCCTAACATCTGGGTGACATTTTTGGCGTACTTGACATGTCACATACTGTTACTAATGGATCACTACAGTCGTATTGACTGATTCACGTAATCATGACTCAACATGTGTGTCAATGACAGCAGTAGTATCAGGACAAAATATAGAAGTGGTTGAAATACAGCACCAGTCAAAAGTTTGGACACACCTACTCATTCCAGGGTTTTTCTTAATTTTTTACTATTTTCTACATTGTAGAATAATAGTGAAGACATCAACACTATGAAATAACACATGGAATCATGTAGTAACCAAAAAAGTGTTAAACAAATCAAAATATATTTTATATTTCAGATTCTTCAAAGTAGCCACCCTTTGCCTTGATGACAGCTTTGCACACTCTTGGCATTCTCTCAACCAGCTTCATGAGGAATGCTTTTCCAACAGTCTCGAAGGAGTTCCCACATATGCTGAGCACTTGTTGGCTGCTTTTCCTTCACTCTGCGGTCCAACTCATCCCAAACCATCTCAATTGGGTTGAGGTCGGGTGATTGTGGAGGCCAGGTCATCTGATGCAGCACTCCATCACTCTCCTTGGTCAAATAGCCCTTACACAGCTTGGAGGTGTGTTTTGGGTCATTGTCCTGTTGAAAAACAAATGATAGTCCCACTAAGCGCAAACCAGATGGGATGGCGTATCACTGCATAATGCTGTGGTAGCCATACTGGTTAAGTGTACCTTAAATTCTACAGTTGAAGTCGGAAGTTTACATACACCTTAGCCAAATACATTTAAACTCAGTTTTTCACAATTCCCGACATTTCGAACTAGTAAATATTCCCTGTCTTAGGTCAGTTAGGATCACCACTTTATTTTAAGAATGTGAAATGTCAGAATAATAGTAGAGAGAATGATTTATTTCAGCTTTTATTTCTTTCATCACATTCCCAGTGGGTCAGAAGTTTACATACACTCAATTATCATTTGGTAGCATTGCCTTTAAATTGTTCAATTTGGATCAAACGTTTCGGGTAGCCTTCCACAAGCTTCCCACAATAAGTTGGGTGAATTTTGGCCCATTCCTCCTGACAGAGCGGATGTAACTGAGTCAGGTTTGTAGGCCTCCTTGCTCGCACACGCTTTTTCAGTTCTGCCCACAAATGTTCTATAGGATTGAGGTCAGGGCTTTGTGATGGCCACTCCAATACCTTGACTTTGTTGTCCTTAAGCCATTTTGCCACAACTTTGGAAGTATGCTTGTGGTCATTGTCAGTTTGGAAGACCCATTTCCAACCAAGCTTTAACTTCCTGACTGATGTCTTGAGGTGTTGCTTCAATATATCCACATCATTTTCCTTCCTCATGATGCCATCTATTTTGTTAAGTGCACCAGTCCCTCCTGCAGCAAAGCACCCCCACAGCATGATGCTGCCACCCCCGTGCTTCACGGTTGGGATGGTGTTCTTCGGCTTGCAAGCACCCCCTTTTTCCTCCAAATATAACGATGGTCATTATGGCCAAACAGTTACAGTGGGGAGAACAAGTATTTGATACAGTGCCGATTTTGCAGGTTTTCCTACTTACAAAGCATGTAGAGGTCTGTCATTTTTATCATAGGTACACTTCAACTGTGAGAGACGGAATCTAAAACAAAAATCCTGAAAATCACATTGTATGATTTTTAAGTAATTAATTTGCATTTTATTGCATGACATAAGTATTTGATCACCTACCAACCAGTAAGAATTCCGTCTCTCACAGACCTGTTAGTTTTTCTTTAAGAAACCCTCCTGTTCTCCACTCATTACCTGTATTAACTGTACCTGTTTGAACTCGTTACCTGTATAAAAGACGCCTGTCCACACACTCAATCAAACAGACTCCAACCTCTCCACAATGGCCAAGACCAGAGAGCTGTGTAAGGACATCAGGGATACAATTGTAGACCTGCACAAGGCTGGGATGGGCTACAGGACAATAGGCAAGCAGCTTGGTGAGAAGGCAACAACTGTTGGCGCAATTATTAGAAAATGGAAGAAGTTCAAGATGACAGTCAATCCCCTTGGTCTGGGGTTCCATGCAAGATCTCACCTCGTGGGGCATCAATGATCATGAGGAAGGTGAGGGATCAGCCCAGAACTACACGGCAGGACCTGGTCAATGACCTGAAGAGAGCTGGGACCACAGTCTCAAAGAAAACCATTAGTAACACACTACGCCGTCATGGATTAAAATCCTGCAGCGCACGCAAGGTCCCCCTGCTCAAGCCAGCGCATGTCCAGGCCCGTCTGAGGTTTGCCAATGACCATCTGGATGATCCAGAGGAGGAATGGGAGAAGGTCATGTGGTCTGATGAGACAAAAATAGAGCTTTTTGGTCTAAACTCCACTCGCCGTGTTTGGAGGAAGAAGAAGGATGAGTACAACCCCAAGAACACCATCCCAACCGTGAAGCATGGAGGTGGAAACATCATTCTTTGGGGATGCTTTTCTGCAAAGGGGACAGGACGACTGCACCGTATTGAGGGGAGGATGGATGGGGCCATGTATCGCGAGATCTTGGCCAACAACCTCCTTCCCTCAGTAAGAGCATTGAAGATGGGTCGTGGCTGGGTCTTCCAGCATGACAACGACCCGAAACACACAGCCAGGGCAACTAAGGAGTGGCTCCGTAAGAAGCATCTCAAGGTCCTGGAGTGGCCTAGCCAGTCTCCAGGCCTGAACCCAATAGAACATCTTTGGTGGGAGCTGAAAGTCCGTATTGCCCAGTGATAGCATTTTTTTTTCTGAGGTCTTGGCTGATTTCTTTTGATTTTCCCATGATGTCAAGCAGAGGCACTGAGTTTGAAGGTAGACCTTGAAATACATCCACAGGTACACCTCCAATTGACTCAAATTATGTCAATTAGCCTAACAGAAGCTTCTAAAGCCATGAAATCATTTTCTGGAATTTTCCAAGCTGTTTAAAGGCACAGTCAACTTCGTGTATGTAAACTTCTGATCCACTGGAATTGTGATACAGTGAATTATAAGTGAAATAATCTGTCTGTAAACAATTGTTGGAAAAATTACTTGTGTCATGCACAAAGTAGATGTCCTAACTGACTTGCCAAAACTATAGTTTGTTAACAAGAAATTTGTGAAGGGGTTGAAAAACAAGTTTTAATGACTCCAACCTAAGTGTATGTAAACTTCCGACTTCAACTGTAAATAAATCATTGACAGTGTCACCAACAAAGCACCATCACACCTCCTCCTCCATGCTTCAAGGTGGGAACCACACATGCGGAGATCATCCGTTCACCTACTCTGCGTCTCACAAAGACACGGCGGTTGGAACCAAAAATCTCACATTTGGACTCATCAGACCAAAGGACAGATTTCCACCGGTCTAATGTCCATTGCTCGTGTTTCTTGGCCCAAGCAAGTCTCTTCTTATTATTGGTGTCTTTTAGTAGGGGTTTCTTTGCAGCAATTTGACCGTGAAGGCCTGATTGACGAAGTCTCCTCTGAACAGTTGATGTTGAGATGTGTCTGTCATTTGAACTCTGTGAAGCATTTATTTGGGCTGCAATCTGAGGTGCAGTTAACTCTAATGAACTTATCCTCTGCAGCAGAGGTAACTCTGGGTCTTCCTTTTCTGTGGCAGTCATCATGAGAGCCAGTTTCATCATAAAGCTTGATGGTTTTTAAGACTGCACTTGAAGAAACTTTCAAAGTTCTTTGAAATTTTCCAGAATGACTGACCTTCATGTCTGAAAGTATTGATGGACTGTCGTTTCTCTTTGCTTATTTGAGCTGTTCTTGCCATAATATGGACTTGGTCTTTTACCAAATAGGGCTATCTTCTGTATACCACCCCTACCTTGTCATAACACAACTGATTGGCTCAAACACATTAAGAAGGAAATAAATTCCAGAAATTAACTTTTAACAAGGCACACGTGTTAATTGAAATGCATTCCAGGTGACTACCTCATGAAGTTGTTTGAGAGAATGCCAAGAGCGTGCAAAGCTGTCATCAAGGCAAAGGGTGGCTACTTTAAAGAATCTCAAATATACAATATATTTTGATTTGTTTAACACTTGTTTGTACTACATGATTCCATATGTGTTATTTCATAGTTTTGATGTCTTCACTATTATTCTACAATGTAGAAAATAGTAAAAATAAAGAAAAACCCTTGAATGAGTAGGTGTGTCCAAACTTTTGACTGGTACTGTAGATAATGCTAATCACTTTAGAAGATCTCACTACAATACCTCAGCGTGTAGGCCTATCATATTCCTTTAATGATAGCATTAAGATCATTCTTATGGAACACTGGATAAGAGTTTATCAGTTTGGCCTTAATTACATTTGATCCTGTGTAAAGAAATAAACCTCTGAATGTGCAATAAGCCTTAAAGGGCTTTCTGAAGATTTTGAGTTCATAGTGACATCCCCAACAAGCTCCCACTGTGACTCCATCCACCATCCTTTCAGACACCAATACCCAGCAATTAGGGTTTGTTTTCTGTTTTTACTCCTCTTTTTCCCCCCATTGACCTTATTTGTAAACACTTATAGATCCCATATCAAGCCATCCATTCTACTGAGCCAAATGGCATTGAACAGTAAAGGAAGATAAATGTACAGAACAATTTAGAGAGAGGCTTTTGCAGGGCAATTAGGCACTTGTGTTATCATCATCGCTGGTGAATTATTATCAGTGCTCTGATCATTGTAATTAATCAATCATCTGAGTCACTCATGCGCTCCTACACACTGGAAATGGGAACTAGATCATCGGTGACCTATAAGAAGCAGGGTATGCATTTTTTTTTGCCCAAATCAATTGTGGTAATAACATGATATACCACGGCTGTCAGCCAATCAGCATTCAGGGCTCGAACCAGCCAATTTATAATGTACTGTAGTCCACCCTCATTTGAATAAACAATGTATTCATGGATATAGGTTGACATATAGGCCTGATTACAATATTAACTAACAAGTAATGCCACTAAGCAGACTTGGTTATAAGAGCAACATGCAATTAATACCAAAGAAATCACAAAAGAGTGATATCCTATTTTATCTTTATTTAACTAGGCAAGTCAATTAAGAACAAATTCTTATTTACAATGACGGCCTACACCGGCCAAACCCGGATGACGCTGGGCCAATTGTGTGCCGCCCTATGGGACTCCCAATCACGGCCGGTTGTGATACAGCCTGGAATCGAACCAGGGGGTCTGTAGTGATGCCTCAAGCACTGCGATGCAGTTCCTTAGACCGCTGCGCCACTCGGGAGTCCTATAGGACTCATACAGAACCTTTTTATGTTTTTGAAATACGATTGCATGTTTGACCACTTCCCTGTGGTCAATCTAAAAGCTATCACATATGTACAGAGGAAGATCATCCCACTGACTGACAAACACATCAAATGGGAGAAAAACAGGCAAACACAGGCAAATTCTGAACAGCCAGCGAGCGGGAGTGGGTTGGAGAGCCTGGGAGGCCTGGCACAGCCACAGTCAATTGTACTGGGTCCAACAAGGAAACTATTAATCATGTGTGAGTGGCTGTCTGCTTGCAAGACAACAACAACGCTCCAAATCTCTGCCTGAGCCTGAGGCAGGACACACATCAGCTGAATATGTAGGCATGCGGTCCCTCACACACTGATACACACAGACACAAAAACTGTCTGGCATAAAGACAGACAGTCATACACACATGCAAGCATGCACACCAGTGGCGGTCAGCACCGTTTACGATGAGGGGGGACAATTATTTTTTTATGAGCATGGCCTTATTTCTATTACAGCATATTCGATGACTGTCATTCATATTCCATTCACCCAGCTTAATGTGACATGGACAGGTTTGATACAACCTAGCCTATGAATGAACGTTTACAATGTAGGTGCACAGGTCGAGATACATTTTAGTAATCAATATGACAGACATTGACACATTCAATACCGCCTTGCACACTCTTGCCTGCATCTAGCTGATCTAGGGTGTAATCATTAGTCCAACAGTTGCAAACTATTGGACAAATTCAGGTATGTTTATCACCATTTCGTTCCATTTGCTTCTGTTTAAGAAATGTTTTTCTACAGAATCGGCGGAATGAATATGCCTCTGATCACTCGCAAACACAGTTCACTTTTATAGCAACCACACACAAACAGCATGATCCCTTTGATCATAGTATAATTACTTCTCGCGTCTACACGCTCTCTTCCTCTCACCTTTTCCCTTCGCTTGTGGACTTCAGTGCACAACACATCAGCTGTCTGTGACCATGCAAAAAAAACTTTCCAAGCCCAACCTTCATATCATAAACGCTAACTGCTACACACAGCCTACATCGGTGTCAACATATTAACGTCATAGTCAACATAGCTACTAGAACTAATGCGTTAGTAAACCTTCTACAGTCATGCAGTATAGTGCACAGTCAGCAGCAAGCAGTTTATCAGTTACACCGGCGGGCCCCAGTGTTGGATAGCCATAGCCAGCTAGCTAACATAGCATCCCTCTCTGTTTGAGCCAGGTGTTTGAGTAGGCTAAACTAGCTAGCTGCATTCACTAGCTAAGTAAGTGAAAGTGAACAAATTTATACTACAAAATATAGCTAGCTCTCTCTCACTCTCTCTTGCTTCTCCTTCATTTTGGAAGAAATTAATTTTTATGCACTGCTAGCTAGCTGTATCTTATGCTTTCAATACTAAATGCATTCTCTTATCCTTTGATTGGGTGGACAACATGTCAGTTCATGCTGCAAGAGTGCTGATAGGTTGGAGGACGTCCTCCGGAAGTTGTCATAATTACTGTGTAAGTCTATGGAAGGGGGTGAGGACCACGAGCCTCCTAGGTTTTGTATTGAACTCAATGTACCCAGAGGAGGACGGAAACTAGCTGTCCTCTGGCTACACCATGGTGCTACCCTACAGAGTGCTGCTGAGGCTAATGTAGACCTTCATTGCAAAACAGTGTGTTTTAATCAATTATTTGTTGACGTGAATATATTTAGTATAGTTTTTTCTAAAAAGGATAACTTTTGTAATGTTTTACAAATTATTATCTTTTTATTCACTGAGGAGGATGGTCCTCCCCTTCCTCCTCTGAGGAGCCTCCACTGATGCACACATGTGCACGCACACATACCTATGCTACATCAGGTCTATCAGACAAATGTCATCAGGACTTGCTAGGTGTCATGACCTGAGTGCTGACGTCTTACTCATGATGAGTTTCAAAGGAGCTGTACTGTGCTGGCTCACTTTTCAAGTCTCAAACAGATCATAATCACCTAGCAAGTCTTTACATTCAATAGAGATTGATGGATATTGCCACATGCATTCACTGAGCAATTTCAAGCTTTTGAGGCCTTCTACATATTTATTGCTGCTCTGAATCGCAATAGAGAGTTTTTGACATTTCTCTTACTCTCTTTCAAGATGACAGACGGACAAAACCTGAATTGAGCTTTTTCATTTCACATTTAGGCGCACTTAATTTAACTATTCGTCTGCCGTGTGGCAAAGCAGTTTAGGTATGAGCTAAAGCAGCCAAGGGCTTACCGAAATGAAATAGGACATTTGTTGTTTATTCCCTCACTGCAGCCCCTGCTTGGGATTGGGGGAAAGGGGGGGGCATAAATTCAAACTCAAGCAAACAAAGAGTGAGTGTGTGTTTCAGGATGGGATGTCTGGATGGCATCAGGCGAGGCAGACCAATTAGGACTGACACAGGTTACTCCAGGGGTCTTTACTGAGAAACACCCCCAAAGCCTGCTGGTAAAAATGAGCTTTGAATCCCGGGCTAGAAAGGGATGTATGCATGGGCATTCCCTTCTTTTTCAACATTTTCTGTTTGTTTCTAAAATCATACTATTGGTAGTAGCCGAGCTGTGTCTTGCAGGTTGCCTTCTTGGGGGTAAGCTAAAATAAACAAAAGATATATGCCTACTTTACTTAAATTATCTCAAACTCACATTTGTTGAAGTAATACAAAGATTTATTTCAGATACAATAGTAACTTTAGTGACAAAGTGTTTCATCTGTGGTGCATAAGGGACAGTTTGAAATGTACTGGGGTGAGGATGCTGGTCCAAAATAGGGTAAGGTTGTCTAACTTTTTTGTTTGTTTGGTGTTTGAGATTCTGTGTATTTATGTATATTGATGACGATTTTTTAGTAAGCCATTTTGCAGGTTTTACTATATAATGTCTTCCATATAGCCACATTTCCTCATCTGCTTGCATGCACCTCCCCTATCGAGGGTTTTTGGTACTTCCCTTATGCACTAAACTTTTTTGCATGTTTACTAATCCACAGGTCAATATAGTCTACCAGTCAACTGTCTATCCTGCACTCTATCCATAATGACAATAGTGGTAGTTGGATTGTTTGTCCAAATCGTCAATAGGTTAACTAGCAATCATACCAGAAATAAAATCATTGAAATCTGCACAAATGTTCAATATAAATCCACAAGATAGAGCAATAGCTGATAGGTAGCGGAGAGGCCAGACGTCATGAAAGAACAGTGAAGCTCAAAAAAATCCCCTATTTTCCCACCTAGACTAGCCTACAACACCACAATCCAATAAATAATAGCAGTATTGTTTTTAAGTTTGTACATTTAGTACAATTCTACTCTAGCCTATAAACTGCAGTGAAAATGTAATTTGAATGATGGAGCAAAAGCCATGTTATTTGAATGTTTCATTCCATTCATTCCATTTGGATCAATTGTGGGTGTAATTTCGACAGATTATAGAAAGACTCAGTAGCAGGCCAGTCTGGCTGCATTTTTACTTCTGATACTGATGCGCTGTCTGTTGCCGATCATCATTCTCCCAAGTCCTCCTATATAGTGTAGCCACATAGGCCTATGTTCCCAGCAGGCCCAGTTATTCCTGCTAACTGTGCCACTAGAGATCCTGGTTCGAATCCAGGCTCTGTCGCAGCCGGCCGCGACCGGGAGACTCATGGGCGGCGCACAATTGGCCCAGCGTCGTCCAGGGTAGGGGAGGGAATGGCCGGCAGGGATGTAGCTCAGTTGATAGAGCATGGCGTTTGCAACGGCAGGGTTGTGGGTTCGATTCCCACGGGGGGCCAGTATAAAAAAAAAGTATATATGTATTCACTAACTGTAAGTCGCTCTGGATAAGAGCGTCTGCTAAATGACTAAAATGTAAATGTAAATGTTATTCAGGGAAGCTTAACACGCGTTCTGCCTCCATTAATAGAATGGCCATGGCGCAATTTGGATGCTGGAATTATATTAGAGTGGAGTGGATGAACTTGCGCAGGTAGCCTACAGGATACTTTTAAAGAAGCCTAATCAGATTCAATCATTTTGACTAGTTGTGTTTATGCCACACATAAAAGGTAATACATTTTAAAAGGTCAATATTTAGGCTATATTGAAGTGTTAGGTTCTATGTTGAAGAATAGCCACTCGGATCAGAAAGGAGGCAGAACGCATGTTAAGCTTTCCTGAATAACTGGGCCTGCCATGACACCTCGAGTTGGACCAGCCGTGTCCCTAATCAACCCTGGTCATTGACATCCTCCTCAATCAATTGTGATTACAGATCAATATCTCCTTTCCCTGGTTTAATCCCCTTTAATCCAAGATGTAATCACTGTGGGGGCCGCAAGCAGGCATGGACACGCACACACACGCACACGCCCACATTCCACACCACTCCTGGTCTTCTCTCTTACGGCCAGGTGGCAACTCCTCAGGAAGAGGAAAAGGAAAATACTGTTGCTGGTGTACTCGTTTCCTTCAAAGACAAAACGCCCCTCTGATAATTCCCCACAATGCTCCTTGGTGGCCCCTGTGCTCAGCAATTATGAGAAAGACCAGTAATCTGAGGGAAGGGAAAAGCCCTCCACACCCCTCTCCTCCTGTCTCACTCTCTTGCTTCTTCCATCCCTCTCTTACCAGAATGCCTGGACCCTGTGTTTTTGGGCAGCATCTGGGTTCATTTAGCCAGGCCTAGGAGGGGGACCCTATGTCCTCTCAGGTTGCAGAGTGTGGGCCCTTGTTGTTTTGGAGAGGAGTTCAAGCCCCACTGCCTGCCTGGACCTTCTCAAACCGCCCAGGCGGGAGCATCCGCCCAGCCCTCCAGAGGACCAATTCCAGCCCATCCCAGATGCCCCTGAACATGTTTAGTGTAGCACTTTATCTGAACTGAAAGATGTTGAACAGATTCATCCAGAAGCCAGCAGTCTCATTGAGGTTTGGAGAAGAAGGAGTGGGTGGACGGTGGTGATAATAATAATAATATGCCATTTAGCAGACGCTTTTATCCAAAGCGACTTACAGTCATGCGTGCATACATTATTATTTTTTTTGTGTATGGGTGGTCCCGGGGATCGAACCCACTACCTTGGCGTTACAAGCGCCATGCTCTACCAGCTGAGCTACAGAGGACCACGCTGTCTGTTGAGGGGCGGGGGAGGACTGAGACTGCAAGTGTGTGTGTGTGCATGCCTGAGTGTGTGTGTGGTTAGCGGTGTGAGTGGAGTATGGAATGAGTAGAAAACTAAAGAAATAAAGGTATAGTAAATCCATAATGCAAGAATCAAATCCCCAGCGATGCAGGTCAATTCACTTTATCATCTCCCTCTTATAGTCTTTAAAAAGCTCCTTTAATCTGCTCTGGGGTCAGGTCTTAGCAACCACTCTCTATGAGCCGGGCATCTGTGAGTGGAAACGTTCCTATTCCATCTTCCATCCCATGTCTAACGTCAGAACTATTTATCAGTCTGGTCTTTAAATGGAACCAGAGTGAGTTTGATTGGTTAAGTAAGTCGTTGAAGTTATTCAAACACAGAATTATTTCAGCATAAACAAGAAAGTGCTTGTCATGGTCTATTACAGGTACGATCTTTACAGCGGTGCCACTTTAAAGCACCCCATGTTACTGATGATGTTCCTGCATTGTGTTTGACATCCCCCTGATTGGATAGATATGGAGACAGATGAAGAGATACATTGTTGGTTGATAGGCAGAAAACCATGTACTTATACTTTGGGAGACCAAATTATTGCACATATCGATGAATGTTTTGAGATTCAATATACAATGTAGATCCTGTTCTCATCTTAAATGTGTTTTTAGATGTAATTTAATTTTATAACCATTATAAAATATGTAATTACATAAAATGCCTTCAAATGGCTATTCTAATCATATTCTTCTTTTAATGCGAAGCACATTTGTCTCCCTCAGTCCTCCCATCCACACATTGAACTTTGTTTGTATTGTGGTTTGGTCCAACAAAATGTTATATAAAACCTATTTTGGCAGGCTGTTGGTTCGCAGGGTTTGTTGTTGCGCAATGCAAGGATTAGTTGTTTGCAGACACTTGACTTTTGCATTGTGTGTCACATAGCTAACACAACTGGAACTGGTGAGGCCTTGGCTTACAGAGGGTTTTAAAAACTTTGTCCTGTGATAATAGGCTAGGCTATATGCTGAAAGGCCTTGGACAAATTCATCTGGACTTGAATATTCTCTTTAAAGGTCCAGTGCAGCCGTTTGTATCTTAATATCAAATCATTTCTGGGTAACAATTAAGTATCTTACTGTGATTGTTTACAATTAAAATGGCCCAAAAGAAGAAAAAATTGCTTCTTAGCAAAGAGCAATTTCTCAAGCAAGAATTTTGCTAGGACTGTCTGGGAGTGGTCTGACTAGGGAGAGGGAAACTGAAAACTAGCTGTTATTGGCAGAGTGTTTTGGAACTCTCTGTTTCTTATTGGTCTATTAACTACTTTACCACCTGGTGATGTCACCAGGCAGACCAAAACTCCATCCCACCAAAACAGGCTGAAATTTCAGGCGGTCTTTTCAAACAGCTCTTACACTAAAAGGGCATTATCATAATCATAGTGTGAAAGTGTATATAAAACACAGCAAAATCACGTTTTTGACTGCGCTGGGCCTTTAACAAAAAGTATTATGGTATTATTTTGTATGAGGTAGGCTATGTAAGCCCTGACTGGTAGAGATTGTGATAATGTGATGATTTATATGTATATCCAGAGGCCAGTCAGGGGTACCGAAAATGGTTCTATAACTTCATTAATGAAAAACTGTGAAGCTGCTGCCGGAAGGTGACCCTTTCCTTCAGGTCAACAAAGTCCACATGACCACATCCACCACACTCCCCTCTGATCTTCCATGACATCTTTCATCCTAAAAATACAATCCAAGTCACATCGTACAAGAGAAAAACACAAGGGAGAGACAAAAAAAGAATAAAGTCTTCAACAAGTGACTTAAAAAACCCAAACTATGTGAATCCACTTAAAGATAAATAAAAATACCTTTGAGTGACTGACATATGACGGCAATAAGTAAGACCAAACCGGTCATTTACAGCGCTATTTTAGAGGCTACCATTAACCTGTCAGCATTTCAAACACAAGACAACTTTTTAAGAACACATCCCCTTGCCTCTGTTACTTTTAATAGAAAGTCTTTAACCCCCTTTGACCTCTAGGGTCCAGTTATTGACCGTTAATAGGGACTGTGTGGTCGGTGGAGAGGCCCAAAGTGGTATAATAATTTGTTTAGAACTCTGGGTCTATTTTTGAAACACTGTGTTTAGATGGTTAAAATTAGAAGATGGTCGTCCGTCACTCATCGCTCATTCCGTTAGGACGCGTGGGTCCTCTGGGACTGAGAGGCCGGGAGAGGTGACACCCCCAGGCCAGGAGGTTTCAGAGGTTCCAGAGTTTATCCCCATTATTCAATCACTCATGGGACCTTGGACGAGGACCACATCCGTGGTTCAGTTGGGCTTTTTGATTTGTTTTTGTCATGCAATTCTGTTCCTAAAAATAAAACAGGGAAACCAGACCAGGGAATTTAATGATTTAGAGCAACATTGTGTTTCTCAAAGGCCTATTTCTCATGTAAATCCCTCACAATTCGATTATAGATCAGTTATTTTCACATGAACAAAGAGTGGATGTAGGCCTATATACAAAACAGCAAGGTCTCACAGCTCACAAATGTTGCAAATCATAACCGCAACCAGCTATAACACACCTCTGTGTACTACCTATAGTAAATGACACAAATAAGTAATTTAATACAAAAGTGACAGAGACAGGTAATGCCGTGTCAAAGGACCAAATCATTCATGTTTAAATCTTCTCAAATATTGTCCTACAACCAAATGTAATACCGGTTATGAGATTGCATTAGCTCCTCAAATGTTACTCACAGCCATTTTTCCAATAAACGATCAACTGAGTGCCATCAATATTTGGGAGGGATGTGGGATATGCCCTGGTGAAGGCCATTTTGAGAGGAGCAGACGGCCTGCTGAGAAAAATATAGTGGTTCATGCTGGTGATCGGGAATCCGAAAAGCCACCGGCAAAAAGCTATAAATTATTTTAAGCGCAAAATGCATTTTCTTTGAAGACCATGTGCCATTAGGGCCCTTTGCTCCCTTTTAAATTGTTTTTATGCTGTGAGTAATGTTAACCTTTGCTTTTGTAGTCATGTAATTCTCTCTCTCTCCCTCTCTCTCTTTCTCTCCCCCTGACACAAAGCATAGATGGAGGGATGGAATGGCTAGAAATAAAGTAGCGAAACCATTTACTGTGAGGAAGAGGAGGAGAAACCTTGTATGCTCTCTTCCATAAATGCCCCTTTTCTGCCTTAGATCTATAGGAGAGGTTCTTTCTCAGAAGCTATATGTCTGATGTTGAAAATAATTGAAGACCTGCTCTACTCACTGGAGAAACATAAAAGACCATTACAACAGTGCCTTCAGAAAGTATGCATACCCCTTGACATTCCACATTTATGTGTTACAGCCTGAATTAAAAACTGATTAAATAGATGTTTTCTCTCGCACATCTACACACATTACCCCATAATGACAAAGTAAAAACATGTTTTTAGAATTTTGTGCTAATTTATTGATAGTGAAATACAGAAATATCTTATTTACATAAGTATTCACAACCCAATACATGTTAGAATCACCTTTGGCAGCGATTACAGCTGTGAGTCTTTCTGGGTAAGTCTCTAAGAGCTTTGCACACATGTATTGTACAATATTTGCACATTATTCTTTTTAAAATTCTTCAAGCTCTGTCAGATTGGTTGATGGTTATTGCTAGATAGCTATTTTCAAGTCTTGCCATAGATTTTCAAGCTGATTTAAGGTAAAACTGTAACTAGGCCACTAAGAAACATTAAATGTTGTCTTGGTAAGCAACTCCAGTGTATATTTGGCCTTGTGTTTTAGGTTATTGTCCTGCTGAAAGGTGAATTTGTGTCCCAGTGTCTGTTGAAAGCAGACTGAACCAGGTTTTCCTCTAGGAATTTGCCTGTGCTTAGCTCTATTCCGTTTATTTTTATCCTAAAAAACTCCCTAGTCATTGCCGATGACAAGCATACCCATTACATGATGCAGAAACCACCATGCTTAAAAATATTAAGAGTGGTACTCAGTGATGTGTTGTATTGGATTTGCACCAAACATAACGTTTTTTATTCAGGACATAAAGTTCATCCAAAGTGTAATTAATAACTTCACCTTGCTCAAAGAGCTATTCAATGTCTGCTTTTTGATTTTTTACCTACCTACCAATAGGTGCCCTTCTTTGCTAGGCATTGGAAAACCTCCCTCATCTTTGTGGTTGAATCTGTGTTTGAAATTTACTGCTAGACTGAGGGACCTTACAGATAGTTGTATGTGTGGGGTACAGAGATGAGGTAGTCTTTCAAAAATCATGTTAAACACTATTATTGCATGCAATTTATTATGTGACTTGTTAAGCACATGTTTTCTTCCTGAACGTATTTAGGCTTGCCATAACAAAGGGGTTGACTCAAGACATTTAATCTTTTCATTTTCTATTTATTTGTAATAATTTCTAAAAACATAATTTCACTTTGACATTATGGGGTATTGTGTGTAGGCCAGTGACACACCATCTTAATTGAATCAATTTTAAATTATGGCTGTAACACAACAGAATGTATAAAATGTCAAGGGGTGTGAATACTTTCTGAAGGCATTGTACGTACATAGATATGGATGCAACATTAATGTTTTTACAGTCTTCACTCAATGACAGCCAGGAAAGGTGCATACGCCTATTACCAAAATGAATAGTATCAGATCATGTTTAACTAAATGCATCATATTTTGTGTAGGCATAGGGCCAATGTCAGTTATAGCCTAGTATAGGTGTACTGGGAGGATCCAGAGATCTTATGATGATGATGATGAGCTTCATAATAAAGACAGAGAACTTTGAAATAAGGAATGATTGACAACACCTTACTCTAATACCTGTGTAGTAACAAGTCTGTTCATGAATAGTAATATGGATGGTTACATGACGATGTCTGCCACTGACTACCTCTCTACCGCTCCATACCACGTGAACACTTTAGCCGCCTTGATCTCCTCTCTCACTGCAGACAACCGCGCGTGATTTCCATGGGAACGTCGTCACGCAAAAGGAAATGACCGGGTTTGCTTGGTCAGAGTGGGCTTTGTTGGTTGACAGTAATCTTGCTATGGCTGCAAAGGTAAGCTCACCTTTTCCGAGAGAAAAAAAAACGTTTTTGTCAGTAGGTGAACTAGACAATGTCGGAATAGACAACGACACCTTCGAACCCAGGCGCGAGTTTCTCAAACACTGACTTCCTCACCCATCTATTGATAGATGGCTAGCCAGCTAGCTACTCGTTAGCCTGCTAAGAGGATGTTAGAGGTTTACATTAGCCAGTGGCAATGACATTGGGGCATTACAGTGTAGGAGGACGGGGCTGCTTGCAGAAGTCAAGGTTGTAATGGGATGCATCCTTTCCCTGTGATGCACTATGCGGAAGCCGGTTATCAGACCAACCTGTCAGTGAAACCGGTGGTCTCTGTCCCTCCCTTTCCCCACGTCCCGTGCAGCCGGCTGATTAGCATGTCTTTGATTTAAAGCAGGCTGTAGCCTGGTAACCTTGGTTAGCATCATGCTACATGAGCTTCTCCACATACACATACAGTGAGGGAAAAAAATGTTTGATCCCCTGCTGATTTTGTACGTTTGCCCACTGACAAAGACATTATCAGTCTATAATTTTAATGGTAGGTTTATTTGAACAGTGAGAGACAGAATAACAACAACAAAATCCAGAAAAACGCATGTCAAAAATGTTATAAATTGATTTGCATTTTAATGAGGGAAATAAGTATTTGACCCCTCTGCAAAACATGACTTAGTACTTGGTGGCAAAACCCTTGTTGGCAATCACAGAGGTCAGACGTTTCTTGTAGTTGGCCACCAGGTTTGCACACATTTTAGGAGGGATTTTGTCCCACTCCTCTTTGCAGATTTTCTCCAAGTCATTAAGGTTTGAGGCTGACGTTTGGCAACTCGAACCTTCAGCTCCCTCCACAGATTTTCTATGGGATTAAGGTCTGGAGATTGGCTAGGCCACTCCAGGACCTTAATGTGCTTCTTCTTGAGCCACTCCTTTGTTGCCTTGGCCGTGTGTTTTGGGTCATTGTCATGCTGGAATACCCATCCACGACCCATTTTCAATGCCCTGGCTGAGGGAAGGAGGTTCTCACCCAATATTTGACGGTACATGGCCCCGTCCATCGTCCCTTTGATGCGGTGAAGTTGTCCTGGCCCCTTAGCAGAAAAACACCCCCAAAGCATAATGTTTCCACCTCCATGTTTGACGGTGGGGATGGTGTTCTTGGGGTCATATGCAGCATTCCTCCTCCTCCAAACACGGCGAGTTGAGTTGATGCCAAAGGGCTCGATTTTGGTCTCATCTGACCACAACACTTTCACCCAGTTCCCCTCTGAATCATTCAGATGTTCATTGGCAAACTTCAGACGGCCATGTATATGTGCTTTCTTGAGCAGGGGGACCTTGCGGGCACTGCAGGATTTCAGTCCTTCACGGCGTAGTGTGTTACCAATTGTTTTCTTGGTGACTATGGTCCCAGCTGCCTTGAGATCATTGACAAGATCCTCCCGTGTAGTTCTGGGCTGATTCCTCACCGTTCTCATGATCATTGCAACTCCACGAGGTGAGATCTTGCATGGAGCCCCAGGCCGAGGGAGATTGACAGTTATTTTGTGTTTCTTCCATTTGCGAATAATCGCACCAACTGTTGTCACCTTCTCACCAAGCTGCTTGGCGATGGTCTTGTAGCCCATTCCAGCCTTGTATAGGTCTACAATCTTGTCCCTGACATCCTTGGAGAGCTCTTTGGTCTTGGCCATGGTGGATAGTTTGGAATCTGATTGATTGATTGCTTCTGTGGACAGGTGTCTTTTATACAGGTAACAAACTGAGATTAGGAGCACTCCCTTTAAGAGTGTGCTCCTAATCTCAGCTCGTTACCTGTATAAAAGACACCTGGGAGCCAGAAATCTTTCTTATTGAGAGGGGGTCAAATACTTATTTCCCTCATTAAAATGCAAATCAATTTATAACATTTTTGACATGCGTTTTTCTGGATTTTTTTGTTGTTATTCTGTCTCTCACTGTTCAAATAAACCTACCATTAAAATTATAGACTGATAATTTCTTTGTCATTTCTTTTCCCTCACTGTACACCCTCACGTCCTTAGCCAAGGTAGGCCACCAGTACTTTCCGGTCAGGCAGCGCACTGTACGACCGATACCTGGGTGACCAGAGGAGGGGGACGTGTGTGCCCAATAGATCAGACGGTCACTGACAAGAGAAGGCACGTACTGCAGCCCAGCTGGACACTGAGGTGGAGATGGCTCTGTGCGTAACGCCCACTCTATGTCCGCGTCCATCGCCCATACTACCGGCGCCACTATGCAGGAGGCCGGGAGTATGGGGGTGTTGTCTATGGGCCTCTCCTCTGGGTCGTACAGTCGTGACAGTGCGTCTGCCTTCACGTTCTTCGTACCCGAGATGTAAGATAGGGTCAAATCAAACCCGGGTGAAGAATAGGGCCCACCTGGCCTAGCGAGGGTTCAGCCTCCTCGCTGTCCGAATGTACTCCAGGTTACGGTGGTCCGTCCAGACGAGGAAAGGGTGTTTCGCCACCTCGAGCTAGTGCCTCCACACGGTCAGGGCTCGGACACAGCCAACAGCTCCCGATAACCAACGTCGTAGTTTTGCTCTGCCGGGCTGAGCTTCTTGGAGAAGAAGGCACAGGGGCGGAGCTTGGGTGGCTTGCCCGAGCGTTGAGGAAGGACAGCGCCTATCCCTACCTCGGACGCATCTACCTCCACTACGAACGATAGTGATGGATTGGGATGGGCCAGTACCGGAGCTGAGGTGAGCAAAACCCTCAGGTTACTGAAGGCCTTGTCAGCCTCAGCAGACCAGCGGAGCTGGGATGGCCCACCCTTCAACAGTGATGTGATGGGAGCTGCAACCTTGCCAAAGCCCCGGATAAACCTCCGATATTAGTTGGCAAAGCCAATAAAGCGCTGCACCTCCTTATCCGTGATTGGAGTCGGGCAATTACGCACGGCTGAAATGCGATCTCCCTCCATCTCCACACCTGAGGTGGTAATCCGAGGAAAGAGACGGACTGTTGGAAAAACAGACACTTTTGGCATAAAGGTCATGTTCCAACAGTCGGGCCAGCACTTTGCGAACCAGGGACACATGCTCGGCGCGCATAGCAGAATACACCAGAATGTCATCAATGTAGACCACTACACCGCGACCAAGCATGTCCCGAAACACCTTGTTCACAAAGGACTGGAAGACGGATGGAGCATTCATCAAACCGTAAGGCATCACCAGGTATTTGTAATGCCCCGTGGTTGTGCTGAATGATGTCTTCCACTCGTCCCCTTCTCGGACACGCACCAGGTTGTATGCACTCCGGAGATCTAATTTTGTGAAGAAGCGCGCCCCATGCATTGACTCGATCACAGATGGAATGAGTGGTAGAGGATAACTATAACGTATTGTCCCCTTGTTCAGTGCTCGGTAATCAATGCAAGGGCGCAGACCTCCGTCTTTCTTCTTCACAAAAAAAGAAACTTGAGGAGGCGGGCGAAGTGGAGGGACGTATGAACCCCTGGCGTAGGGACTCGGAGACGTATGTCTCCATCGCCTCCGTTTCAGCCTGCGACAGGGGATACACATGACTCCTGGGAGGCACATCGTCTACCCGGAGGATTATCGCGCAATGCCCCGCCCGTTGAGGTGGTAATTTGGTCGCCTGCGTTTTGGAAAACGCGTTCGCCAAATCGAGGTATTCATGGGGAATGCGCACGGTGGAGGTAGTGTCACAGTTGAGTGTAGAAGTGGTGTGGAATCAAGCGCAGGACACACAGAGGCTTCGTACTGACGTCTTTAGTGAAGACAAAAAAGAACAAGCCAAACACGGCTACATACAACCTGGCAGGCAAGCGAACTTTACGCACACCGGTAAAGTACATACAAAGGCACAAAAGTGCGGAGCTCTCTACTACACCGAACAGAGAGACAAAAACGAACTAGCATCCCACAGTGACAACGAACAAAACAACAAACGATAACGTGACGTCCAAAGGTGCAAAACACAAACCTACAACAGGAACAAGATCCCACAAATACTGTGGAAAAACAGACTGTTTAAATATGGTTCCCAATCATAGACAACCAGCAACAGCTGACACTCGTTTCCTCTGATTGAGAAACACTCTGGCCAACATAGAAACACAAAACTAGAACACCACAAAGAACACTCACACCCTGGCTCAACATACAAGCGTCCCCAGAGCCAGGGCGTGACAGTACCCCCCCCCAAAGGCGCGGACTCCGACCGCGCCAACAGAACACCACAGGGGAGGGACCGGGTGGACACTCCGCCTTGGCGGCGGATCCGGCTCCGGGCATGATCCCCACTCCCTCTCTAACCCCCCACAGTACCCCTGGTCCGGTCTGGCCCTGCTGGCCGGAGCTGGACTGAACACTGGTGGAGCGGATTGCTCTAGCTCCGGCGTGGAGCAGCTGACCGGTGCCGGACCAGGCACCGGTGGAACAGGCACAAGCTGTGCCGGACTGACGACGCACACCACTGGCTTGGTGTGGGGAGCAGGCACAGGCCGAGCCGGGCTGGCGACGCGCACCATTGGCTTGGTGCGGGGAGCAGGAACAGGCCGGGCCGGGCTGGCGACGCGCACCATTGGCCTGGTGCGGGGAGCAGGAACGGGCCGGACCGGGCTGGCGACGCGCACCATAGGCTTGGTGCGGGTAGCAGGAGCGGGCCGGACCGGGCTGACGACGCGCACCACTGACTTGGTGCGGAGAGCAGGAATGGACCGGGCCGGGCTGGCGATGCGCACCATTGGCTTGGTGCGGGGAGCAGGAACAGGCCGGGCCGGGCTGGCGACGCGCACCATTGGCTTGGTGCGGGGAGCAGGAACAGGCCGGGCCGGGCTGGCGACGCGCACCATAGGGTTGGTGCGGGGAGCAGGAACAGGCCGGGCCGGGCTGGCGACGCGCACCATTGGCTTGGTGCGGGGAGCAGGAACAGGCCGGGCCGGGCTGGCGACGCGCACCATAGGCTTGGTGCGGGGAGCAGGAACAGGCCGGACTGGGTTGGCGACGCGCACCACAGGCTCGGTGCGAGGGACAGGAACAGGCCGGACCGTACTGGGGACACACACCACTGGCCCTACGCGGGGATCAGGAACGGGCCGGACCGGACTGGTAACACACCCCAGTACCTCTCGCCGTGCCTCTACACTTTCCTTCCCCTTTGTGACCAGCGGCCCCCGTAACCTGGCGAATTCCTCTGCCAACCCGCTGGACCGCTCTATTGCGGCCTCCTGCTGCCCCGTCGTCCACGGCGTGAGCCCCCCCCCTAAAAAAATTCTGGGTGTCTCTCCTCCCCGTGGACCAGGCCTCCCTATCTCTCGCCAGACTCTCACCCCACTGCTCCAAAGTCCAACCTCTCTGCTCTTCACTTGGCTTGGCCCAGTCGAGACTCTTCCTCCACTGCTCCCAAGTCCACCCTCTCTGATCTTCACTTGGCTTGGCCCAGTCGAGACTCTTCCTCCACTGCTCCCAAGTCCAACCTCTCTGCTCTTCACTTGGCTTGACCCAGTCGAGGTTGCAACGGAGATCCGCTAGAGATTCCCCTGGCGATGGCTCCTGGACACGCTGCTTGGTCCAGTTTTGGTGGGATCTTCTGTCACGATCGTCGTATACAGAGGACCAAGGCGCAGCGTTATTTGCGAACATGCTTTTATTAACTAGAATGAAAAACACGAACAAAACAACAAACGATAACGTGACGTCCAAAGGTGCAAAACACAAACCTACAACAGGAACAAGATCCCACAAATACTGTGGAAAAACAGACTGTTTAAATATGGTTCCCAATCAGAGACAACCAGCAACAGCTGACACTCGTTGCCTCTGATTGAGAACCACTCTGGCCAACATAGAAACACAATAACTAGAACACCCTAGAAACACAAAACTAGAACACCACAAAGAACACTCACACCCTGGCTCAACATACAAGCGTCCCCAGAGCCAGGGCGTGACAGGTAGTGTCTTGACTTTCCACCATAGTTGCACCAACGGAAACACATAGACACCTACCCTGACACTCTCGCGACCACCCTGTGAGAACCCTCTGTGGCCATGAAAAGGTGGGGTTGTGTAGTGCTAACCAGGGAAGACCTAACACAAAAGGGAAATCATGAGACTCAAGTGACTTGCTCTCGATGAGTCTAGTGTGTAACCATAGTGACTGGTGCTGTAACGTCCTTAACGAACCCGGACCCTAATGGTTGACTGTCAAGTGCTCTGATGGGGAGTGGAATGGATAGGGGAACCAATGTAATGCCTAGACTATGTGCAAATGACCTGTACATGAAGTTCCCAGCTGCGCCTGAATCGACCAGAGCCTTACACTGGGGAACTACCGTGTAATCAGGAAAGTGGATGTGTAGGGTACAGTGCGCAGGAGAGGGCTCTGAACGAGTGTGGGTGTTCGATACCTGCTGTGACGCGAGAGTGCCCTGCCTGCCGCCTCCAGACCCAAAAGAACGCAGACGACAGCGTGCAGCAGAATGTCCTCCCGTGCCACAAGAGTGACACTGGCGCTGTCGTCCTCCGCTCTCCCGGATCGCCGCTCCATCATCTCGTGATCCGGGTTGGGGGGGGGGGGGGGGGGGTAGAACGGGCAGGCCCCTTCCAGGACGTACTCTAGAAGCCAGCAGGTTGTCCAACTGGATGGCCATGTCCACCAATTGGACTCGATGAGGGTTCCGCTCGTTCCACCCGGACCCAGCCGCTAGAGTACGAAACTCCAGGGCGAAGTCCTGCGCGGTCCTCGTCCCCTGCCTCAGGTGTACCAGCCGCTCGCCCGCCTCTCTACCCTCGGGCGTGTGATTGGAGACGGCCCGAAAGAGGCGAGCGATCTCCCCGTAGTTGTCCAACGCGACTTTTCCTTCACTCCAGACCGCATTGGCCCACTCCAGGCCTTTCCCCAAGAGACAGGAGACGAGGGCGGACACCTTCAGCCGGGCTGATGGTCGAGAAGTATAATTCCATTTGTAGGAGGAATCCCTGACATAGGGCAGCTGTCCCGTCAAAATCCCGTGGTCGAGATATGTGAATCCCTCTGGGTGCTGGGGTGTGGGTGGCTGGATCCGGTCGCTCAGCTGGTCCCGAAAGATCGGGTCCTCTCTCTCCAGGTGTTGGACGACCTGAAGAACCCGATCCGCATAACAGGATTTATTCTGAACCACAGAGTTACGCAGTAATGCGTAAAAACACACGGGGAATATTCCTGGCGATACAAAATACACGGAGCTCCACCAAGCTTCTCTCTCTTCCACAATAAACAATCACACACGAACGCCGAAGCCTGCCCGAACAAGGAGAGGTGGCAGCTTCGGAGGAAGTCGTGACACCTAGTAGCCTATGCCTATAGGCCTATCGATTTATTTATTTTGTATTTGTATTTATTCGCACAAAAAAGACATGTTACAAACAGTGCAGATAAAGGTATAAAAGGTATAATCTTCGTAAATGATATCATCGGTAGGACTGGTGGAGTTATGTCGCACATGCAGCTAACAAAAACATATGGAAATGTCTGCTCTACCCAGAATTACAACCAAATAATTGCAGCCTTACCGCAAAAGTGGAAGAGGAAAGTTGAAGGGGGAGAAAGTAAGGAACTTGTCTGTCGGCCTTGCATTAAAGAACATAATTGGTTAAGGAAAACTGTGATAAATAAAAAAGTATATCAGTTTCACTTAAGGACCAAAGGATTGACAGCCGTCCCATATAGATTGCAAAATAGTTGGGAAGAGATCTTTGACGTACCGATCCCATGGCATAGTGTTTATGAACTGACACGCAAAACGACACCGGATTCAAAAATTAGAATCTTTCAATTTAAATTATTATATAAAATTCTTGCTACCAATAGAATGTTATTTATATGGGGGATACAATCTTCCCAGCTCTGCAGATTTTGCTGTGAAGAGATAGAATCATTAGATCATTTGTTTTGGTTCTGTCCATTTGTAGCTTGTTTTTGGACACAGGTCCAGGAATGGCTATAGGATTGCAATATTTACCTGGAACTAACCTTGCAGATAGCATTACTGGGTGATCTGAAAAGTCATAGTCAATCAATCAATAATATAATAATACTTTTAGCAAAAATGTTTATTTTTAATTCACAATCTGTAGAAGCAATGAGAATAGAAAGGTTCAGAACTTTTGTAAAACATCACAGTACGGTCGAAATATATATGGCAAATAGAAATCCTATATGGATGGTGTTAAGAGATAGATGGGAGGTATTGAATAGAGTTGAAGGATGGGACTAATAACAAATAACAACAAATAATAACAAAGATAGCTAATAATGTAAGCATACTGTGTCCATAATAAGTATATAGGTTGTATGTTGGGAGCTTTTGGGAAAGAGCACAGTTAGAAAGATATGGCATTTAGAAGCAAACCGGATGGACATCATGAAAATGATCGGAGAGGTTGAGAGTAGAAGAAGTTCAGGAGCAAAAAAAATAAAATAAAAAATAAAATAAAAAATATATATATATATATAGAATTATTGTAAAATTAACTCTGTCCATAAGGTGTAGATAGTAAGTATAGACCGGAAGTAGAGGCCTGGGCGTTGTTGTTCACTAATTTACTCCAAGTAGGGAAAGGATGGTGGGGTTGAAAAGTAATAAAGGGGAATATATATATAAAAAATAAAAATAAACATGGGGGATTGGAAGTGATGCAGACAATTACATTGATAGAAGATACAATCTATCTGCAATATTAAGCTGATCCATCCCCCCTAAAAAAAAAAAAAAAAAAAAAAAAAAACTGTGCAGATAAAAACAAGGTAAAATGGTGTGCAGGTGAAGTTGGAAACCCAAGAGGGCTTTAATGAGGGCTTCAATAGAATTGTAAATTAAATAAGTGTATTATTATCAAGTTATTACCACAATATTGTGATGATGAGACCTTGATTGTTTATTATGTGATTATAATGTGTGGTCTTTGATGTCATTTCTTTCTCAAGGGACAAAAGAGGGCTGATCCTACTGAGCTGAAAGCTATTTTCTTAAAGGTCAGTTGTGTAAGAATCAATTTGCCTATGGATCAACAACATTTCCTTAGTACACTGTATACAAGCCAACTTCATGTACTGGAAAGCCATTGCCAATATAGCATTTATTTGTAGGCTTCTTCTGGTTCAAGTTACAAAAACAAGAGTCAATAGTGCATTTATGGTTTTCTCCATTGAGGTCTGAATCCTAACTTGAGATCCCTGCACACAACTTGAATTTCTACCATTGACATCAATGCATGATTTATGCCTATTAAAGTCTTGAGTTACGTGTGAATGATCTCAAGTTAGGTGTCTGCCCAAAGGATTGAAACAGTCAGCGTCAGTGTCTTCCTCAACCAATAGATAATTTATTAACAAATCAATGAGGGGTTCTGTCTGTCTCTCTGTGTGTGTGCATGCCTGTTTGTGTGTGTGTTTGCTGTTGCAGTATGCCAGCATCCAGAAGAACGATGAGGCCTTCATGTCTCCGGAGGACTTTGTGGCCCGGTTTCTCCACGCACACACTGACATCAGGCTATCTGACGAGGCCACCTCACTGCTGGCTGGGGTGGTGGACCAGAAGAAAGATGGGTGGGTATGGTGGATAGACGACCAGGGCTTGTATCACAAAGCGTATCAGAGTACGTGTGCTGATTTAGGATCAGTTTGGCCTTTTAACTGTCTCACAAAGCTTTGTGAATACAGGCCCAGACCAGGAAAAACTCCAGGCTTTATGCATAGTTATAGGTTGGTTATAACAACGACCTGGAGTACTGCTAGGGTTATAACTAGGGCCTGGAGTACTGCTAGGGTTATAACTAGGGCCTGGAGTACTGCTAGGGTTATAACTAGGGCCTGGAGTACTGCTAGGGTTATAACTAGGGCCTGGAGTACTGCTAGGGTTATAACTAGGGCCTGGAGTACTGCTAGGGTTATAACTAGGGCCTGGAGTACTGCTAGGGTTATAACTAGGGCCTGGAGTACTGCTAGGGTTATAGCTAGGGCCTGGAGTACTGCTAGGGTTATAACTAGGGCCTGGAGTACTGCTAGGGTTATAACTAGGGCCTGGAGTACTGCTAGGGTTATAACTAGGGCCTGGAGTACTGCTAGGGTTATAACTAGGGCCTGGAGTACTGCTAGGGTTATAGCAAGGGCCTAGCCCTTATTTTCTAATGCACAGGATGCAACCCCAAGAAAAATAACAAATGTTTTAGCTTATGATGCTTTTATTTACCACTTATTTATTTGATTTATTTTGTAAAAAAACAAAAAACTCTTAGAAATCCTCAAAGGCCCTTTGTCAGGTGTTGTTCTCTTCCTTCTGTTGGTTGTTGCACCCTAATTCATCTCATCTTATCCCCCTCTCCCCTTAACCCCCATCACCCCTACGTTTTACATTAATATGTATGTTTTTAATGATACATAATGACGGGCAATAAAATGTTAGGGTAAGTCAAAAAGAAAAACACGTTGCCAAGGCAACCACCTGGGCTCCGGCAAAGAGCAGAGTGCATGCGGTCATGTTGCTCACATTATGAAGGCCTGCTTTAAAATGGGGGGGAGTGGAGGCTGGCTGGCTGCACACATGCACTGTAATTGCCCGTGCCATTCAGCACTCCTGCATTGTGCGGCTTTGCAAGCCGGATAAATGGCGGCAGCATCACTGCTATTAAGGGATAAATCTATTAGGAAACCATGGCTTGGTCTCTGTATCTAAACCTCATTTGGTGTGGTGGGGTGGTGGGTAGGGGATACCAAATGATAAGGGAGCAGAAATGTCTGGTTTGATGGTTTGATCAAAGCCACGAAATCAGAGACCTTTGTTTGAATGCATCCATTTTGTTCATAGTTGACATCGTAGGTTAGTCGTCATGTATTTTGTTTTAGCTTGTTTTTTTGTGTGTTTTTTTGCACGTGAACCCTAAAAATACATTCTGATTTCGCTAGACAATGAGATGGATGATTATGCCTAGTGCTGCTGGAAGAGAGAACAGACAATGGCTGCGCGTGTCAACATCTCCCCCTTTTATGTTCACGGAAAACAGGAATGCATTGTCTGGGTTATAGCAAGGGCCTGGAGTACTGCTAGGGTTATAACTAGGGCCTGGAGTACTGCTAGGTTTATAACTAGGGCCCGGAGTACTGCTAGGGTTATAACTAGGGCCTGGAGTACTGCTAGGGTTATAACTAGGGCCTGGAGTACTGCTAGGGTTATAACTAGGGCCTGGAGTACTGCTAGGGTTATAACTAGGGCCTGGAGTACTGCTAGGGTTATAACTAGGGCCTGGAGTACTGCTAGGGTTATAGCAAGGGCCTGGAGTACTGCTAGGGTTATAACTAGGGCCTGGAGTACTGCTAGGGTTATAACTAGGGCCTGGAGTACTGCTAGGGTTATAGCTAGGGCCTGGAGTACTGCTAGGGTTATAACTAGGGCCTGGAGTACTGCTAGGGTTATACCAAGGGCCTGGAGTACTGCTAGGGGAGTCGAGGCTGGCTGCACACATGCACTGTAATTGCCCGTGCCATTCAGCACTCCTGCATTGTGCGGCTTTGCAAGCCGGATAAATGGCGGCAGCATCACTGCTATTAAGGGATAAATCTATTAGGAAACCATGGCTTGGTCTCTGTATCTAAACCTCATTTGGTGTGGTGGGGTGGTGGGTAGGGGATACCAAATGATAAGGGAGCAGAAATGTCTGGTTTGATGGTTTGATCAAAGCCACGAAATCAGAGACCTTTGTTTGAATGCATCCATTTTGTTCATAGTTGACATCGTAGGTTAGTCGTCATGTATTTTGTTTTAGCTTGTTTTTTTGTGTGTTTTTTTGCACGTGAACCCTAAAAATACATTCTGATTTCGCTAGACAATGAGATGGATGATTATGCCTAGTGCTGCTGGAAGAGAGAACAGACAATGGCTGCGCGTGTCAACATCTCCCCCTTTTATGTTCACGGAAAACAGGAATGCATTGTCTGGGTTATAGCAAGGGCCTGGAGTACTGCTAGGGTTATAACTAGGGCCTGGAGTACTGCTAGGTTTATAACTAGGGCCCGGAGTACTGCTAGGGTTATAACTAGGGCCTGGAGTACTGCTAGGGTTATAACTAGGGCCTGGAGTACTGCTAGGGTTATAACTAGGGCCTGGAGTACTGCTAGGGTTATAACTAGGGCCTGGAGTACTGCTAGGGTTATAACTAGGGCCTGGAGTACTGCTAGGGTTATAGCAAGGGCCTGGAGTACTGCTAGGGTTATAACTAGGGCCTGGAGTACTGCTAGGGTTATAACTAGGGCCTGGAGTACTGCTAGGGTTATAGCTAGGGCCTGGAGTACTGCTAGGGTTATAACTAGGGCCTGGAGTACTGCTAGGGTTATACCAAGGGCCTGGAGTACTGCTAGGGGAGTCGAGGCTGGCTGCACACATGCACTGTAATTGCCCGTGCCATTCAGCACTCCTGCATTGTGCGGCTTTGCAAGCCGGATAAATGGCGGCAGCATCACTGCTATTAAGGGATAAATCTATTAGGAAACCATGGCTTGGTCTCTGTATCTAAACCTCATTTGGTGTGGTGGGGTGGTGGGTAGGGGATACCAAATGATAAGGGAGCAGAAATGTCTGGTTTGATGGTTTGATCAAAGCCACGAAATCAGAGACCTTTGTTTGAATGCATCCATTTTGTTCACAGTTGACATCGTAGGTTAGTCGTCATGTATTTTGTTTTAGCTTGTTTTTTTGTGTGTTTTTTTGCACGTGAACCCTAAAAAGACATTCTGATTTCGCTAGACAATGAGATGGATGATTATGCCTAGTGCTGCTGGAAGAGAGAACAGACAATGGCTGCGCGTGTCAACATCACCCCCTTTTATGTTCACGGACAACAGGAACGCATTGTTTTTCAAGTATTGACAAGGAGAAAAGAAAGTAAGAAAACATCAATTTAAACAATCATATTATGATATACTCCCTCTAGTTTAAATTAGAGTATTTTTCGGGATGTGCATACTGCATACATTTTTTCTTGCCAATGCGTCTGCCGCTGTTTTTACTCCAGGTAGGATTCCATTTCACAGAGATGAGTCAGGGCGGGGTAATCGTTTTTGTGAGTAGAGGGGGTTTGGATGTATGTAAACAGTGTAATGCATTTCCCTGCCTCCCTCTGTGACTGTGTAAATCAGGTGATACACTCACTGTCAGCCGTTACGGTCTCTCTCTGTTATTCCCCCTCCCCAGACTTGGCTGGCTGAGATAGATACACTCCCTCTCTATGTCTGCAAATTACTAATTCAGCACATGTAGACCTCCCTACTTCTGTCTCAAAGATGTGTCAGAGATTTTTCCTCCC